>NC_091475.1:210724120-210877246 GCF_036971445.1 Narcine bancroftii
AGGAGGGGGAAACCAGGAGGACATCAACCAGTCCTCATCGAGGGATTAGCAGTAGAGAGGATCAAGACCTTCAAATTCCTGGATGTCAACAGCTCTGAAAATCTCTCCTGGGGCCTCCATGTTGACGCAATCACGAAGATGACCCACCAGCGTCTATCCTTCACGAGGAGTTCGCCATAGCATCAAGCTCATCCATCATGAGCTAAGCCATTCTCCCACTCAGCCCCACTCCCCTGCCTTCTTCCCATAACCTGCGATACCCAGATACAGATCAATCTCTGTCTTAAATACGCCCAACAACCTGCCACCTGTGGAAACAAATTCCATAGGTTCACCGCTCTTTGGATAAAGAAATTTCTCCGCATCTCTGTTTTAAATGGACGTCCTTCAATCCTGAAGTTGTGCCCTCTTGACCTAGGCTCCCCGACCATGGGAAACAACTTTGCCTCATCGACTCTGTCCAAGCCTTTCAACATTCAAAATGCTTCTGTGAGGTTCCCCACTCATTCTCCAAGGAGTCCAGGCCAAGAGCTGTCAAACTTTCCTCGTATGCCAAACCCTTCATTCCAGGCATCAGACTTCTGAATTTCGTCTGCACCCACTCCAATGCCAGCACATCCTTTCTTACACAAGGAGCCTAAAACTAGGCCTGGTTCTCCAAGTGAGGCCTCACCAGTGCCTTATAAAGCCTCAACCTATTTCTCCAGATATTAATGTCAACGTTTCATGAAGAAAGTCTGCCTGTCCTATTCCTGAAGCTATGCTCAAATACTTCTTCCCCAGCACCTCTCAAAGCTGGCCCCTCTCCCACTTAGGAGGAGGGCAGTGGGTGCAGGGGAACATCACCAGAATCAGAATTTATTGTCATGAACAAGTCACGAAATTTGTTGTTTTGTGGCAGCATCACAGGGCAAACGTTTATATAAACCACCTTACAACAATCAACAAAAATAGTGCTGGAAAGTAAAGCCGGGTCTTTGGTTTATTGATTATTCAGGAATCTGATGGCAGAGGGGCAGAAGCTACCCTTGCGCAGCTGAGTGCCCGTCTTCAGGCTCCTGTCCATCTTCCCCAATGGTCGCAGAGGGGAAGATGGACAGGAGGGCAACGGCCTGGGTGGTGGGAGGGTCCTTGAGGATAGAGGTTGCTTTTTTAAGACTCCGCCTCATGTAGATGTCCTCGCTGGAGTGAAGTCTGGTGCCCGTGATATGTCACAGGCCACAACACTCCTGATGAACAGAGGAAAAGGAGACCCAGTCCACAGGTAGTCCTGGTGTTGGCAAAGAAACAGCAATGGATTTCCATGTCAAGGTAGGGTCTGATCCAGAAGGGAGCCTGGAAGTGGTGGTTTTTACCGGGTGTAAACATCTCCGAGGATCTGTCCTGGAGCCTCCACGTCGATGCAATCACGAAGCAGGCTCGCCAGCGGCTATACTTTGTGAAGTGTCTGAGTAGATATGGAATATCACCAAGGACCCTCATAAACTTCTGCAGGTGTACCGTGGAGCGTATTCTAGCTGGTTGCATCACTGCCAACTCTCAGGACAAGAATAAACTCCAGAGGGTTGTTAACTCGGCCTGCAACATCACAGTTACCAGACTTCACTCCATTGAAGACATCTACATGAGGTGGTGTCTTAAAAAAGCAGCCTCTGTCCTCAAAGACCCCACCACCCAAGCCATGCCCTCTTCACTCTGCTATCATTGGAGAAAAAGGCTCAAAGAATTTCTGTCCAGCCCACAGGATCTTTGCCCCACTACCATCAGGAAGGAGGTACAGGAGCATCAAAATCAGGATGGCCAGACTGAGAATAGTTTCTTCCCACAGGCTGTGAGATTGATGAACTGGTACAGTTGGCACAATGCTGTTACAGTGCCAGCAATCAGGACCGGGGGTTCGAATCCCGCGCTGTCTGTAAAGAGTTTGCACGTTCTCCCCGTGTCTGCGTGAGTTTCTTCCCACCCTTCAAAACATACTAGGGGGTTGTAGGTTAATTAGGGGGTATTTGGGTGGCTCGGGTTTGTGGGCCAATGGGGCCTGTTATCTAATATTTTTTAATTAACGTTATAGTACAGGCCCTTCAGCCCACAATGTTGTGCTGACCAATAAAAAACTACTCTAAAGTAATCTAAAACACTTCCCCACCTCACACCCTCTATTTTGTTTTACATCAGTGGGCCTGTCAAAGAGTCTTTTAAATGCCCCTACTGTACCAGCCTCCACCACCACCCCCAGCCATGCATTCCAGGTGCCCACCCCTCTCTTACCCCTGACGTCTCCCCAAAAGTTTCCTCCCCTCACCTTGAATGGGTGTCCTCTGGCATGAGCAACCTCACGAATTAAAACAGAGGAATTTCTTTAGCCAGAAGGTGGGGAACCTATGGTGGGTCTGCGGAGGCCAGGTCGTTGGGTGTATTTGACTGGTACCTGAGTAGCCAGGGTATCAAAGGTTTATGGGGAGAAGGGTGAGTGGGAGAATGGATCAGCTCATGATGGAATGGCGGAGCAGACTCGATGGACCGAACAGTCTATGTCTGCTCTTATGTTTTACAGTTTCTGGTCTCTTGGTATTTGATATTGTCATCCCGGGAAGAAGGCTCTGGCTGTCCACCGTAAGCCTCTCATAATCTTATACACCTCGATTAAGACCCCTCTAATCCTCTGTCCCACTGTCCACGACGATAAAGGAACCTTGATTCAAGGGGGCATCTCTGCCCAAACCTTCTCGAGGGCAGATTGGGATGGACAGTAGATGCCAGTCTCTGATGGGTCTGGAAGGTCTCACCTCGAAGATGAAGGGGTAACAATGTTCACCCAGTTTCTTTATCAGTCGCTCCTGGAGTCGAGTGAGGGGCTTCTTCTCCTCAACCACAGGGGGGAAGGCTTGGACATTAGCGACAAAGAGATCCTTCCGGAAGGTTAATCCCAGAACATCCAGATCCTCGCGACCATATCGGAAAGCGCAGGTCAAGGTCACGAACACTGGAAGGTGGAGGGAGACTGAATGATCTGGCGGTAGTGAGTGAGGGGAACTCACCAGTTGTCTGCACTTCTCCCCTTCTGCCCCCAAGCCATCAGCTGCTCACCCCACCCACTGAACCCCAGCCTTGGACAGTCTCCCACATCACCCACTCTCACCACTCCCCCATCATGTACTCTCCCCACAGACATTCTACCCCGCAGACTCTCTCCCCCACGGATACTGTACCTCCACGGACACTCTCCCCCCTCATCCACTCTCCCCCACGGACACTCTCCCCATAGACACTCCCCTATCACCCACTCGCCCCATGGACACCCCTCCCCACAGACACTCTCCCGCATGGACATTTTCCCCCATCACCCACTCCCTTGTCACCGACTCCCCCATCACCCGCTCGCCCCACCGACACTGAAGAACCAAGATGAACACTTTCTGGTGTCCAGTCTATTTGCCATCCGGAGATCCCTCCAACTGATCCGAGAGATTCGCTTCCCAGGAAATCTCCCCCCCAGTGAGATTTTTACCCTTCCGTTCTTTGAGATATTCCGGATCCACCAGTACGACTCCGTCTGAGGGAGAAGGGAGAAGAGTCATCACCACGGGTAGTGAGGGAGGGTGACACTGTGGGAGAGGCATTACTGAGGGGGTCCCCAGTGGAGGTCTCCATACAGAAGTCCTCCTCCTTCATATCGAGGAGCATAGCAGTGCCATGTAATGGCCCCTGAGTCGGTTCGCTGGCCTTGGCCACCACTTCCACAGCCGGGAGGAGATGGTGTACCACCATTGTGGAAGGCGAGGGGTTCCAGCCCCTCTTCGCTCCTCAACTTCCGGCAGCACTTCAGTCCTGATTTACTGTGCGTTGTGGGGAGGGGGTCAGGCGTTCGGAAGATCTCCTTGTGGGGCTGTCACTGGGCTAGGCCAAGCTGGCTGGTCACGGGTAGAGGCAGCAGGCGGTTGAGGGTTCGGGGCGAGCTGACTGACTGCCCCTCTTTAGGAGTTAGTGTTGGAGTGGGAGGATGCAGTATTCAAGAGGATGGTGGCCGAATTCCGGGAACAGTGGGCCCCGCAGGAGGTCGAGTGCTTCATGAAGAATAATTTGAAAATGTAAAGTGAATTTTTTTTCTATTAATGAAAGTAGTTTATGTATTGAAATGCTGGTGTTAAAATAAATATATTATTTGATAAAAAGGGTGGTGAGGAGGGAGCATCAAGAAGTGGGGGAGTTGGGAGACTGGTCACACGTCGAGCAGGCAGGGCTATTTCAAACAACGCACACTCTCCCCCACGGATACTCTCCCCCATAGACACTGTTCCCCTGGACACTCCCCCCACAGACATTCTCACCCACAGAAATTCTCCCCCATAGACTCACCAACTGGCTCCACAAAATCCACATGGTCGACAAAGTCCCTCTTGCCAAGATAGACGGTGAGCTGGGAGATGGCCAGAAAGAGGCAAAGCATTACGTTTGTGCATGGAACTGGCCCTTTGGTCCATCCCCCTCCTGACCCCAACCCACCCATTCTCACTGATGCTGCACTCAGTCCACTGTATTCTTCCCCCCCCCCCAACCAATATACTTGAGGGCTTTGGGGTATGGGAGGAAACAGGAACCCTTCCCCCCTTCTCCCCTCCCTAGTCAAAAGGAGAACATGCAAACTCCACACAGGTAGGACCGGCAGCGGGGAATGAAACCAGGTCTCAGGTCTCTGAGGTAGCACCTCCACTCACTCTGCTACTGAGCCATACCCAGGATAGGGCAAGTCAGAACCTGACTGAGACACTGGGTCCTGAGAGGGACAGGCAGAGGATGTTTATTCAGGTGGTGGGACACTGAACCAGGGTCAACAGGGTATAGTAAACAGTATTGGGATCCATGTCCAAGGATGGGTGTGTTGGCATTGGAGAGGGTCCCGAGGAGGTTCACAAGAACGATCCTGGAAATGAAAGGGTTTTCATACAAGGAGTGTTCCCCAGCTCTGGAACTGTATCTGCTGGAGTTTAGAAGAATGGGGGAGGGGGATCTCATTGATGCCTATTGGATTCTGAAAGGCCTGGATAGAGTGGATGTGGAGAGGATGTTTCCTACAGTGGGGAAGTCTGGGACCAGAGGACACAACCTCAGAATAAAAGGAAGTCCATTGAGAACAGGAATTTCTTCAACCTGAGGGTAGTGAACCTGTGGAATTTGTTGCCACGGGTGATTGTGGAGGCCGGGTCATTAATGGCAGAGATTGATAGGTTCTTGATTAGCCAGGACATTAAAGGTTATGGGGATAAGGCCTGGTAGTGGGACTGAGTGGGGAAAATGGATCAACTGTGGGCAGACTCTGACTAGCCTATTTCAATAGAAAGCAGGATATATTCAATGGGTCGAATGTCCTAAATCCACTCATGGGTCAATGGATCAATCGTTTCAGACAGTGGAGAAATCCCTTCTCACAAGAAGGCGTGAATCTTTGGATCCCTAGGAGGTCACAGCCTTTAAGTCAATACAAGGCTCAGCAGTTTTGGACTTTGGGATAGAGTCAAATTGTGTTCAACAGGCCCTTTGGCCCAACTGTCCATGTTGTCCCATTTGCCTGCATTTGAACCATATCCTTCTGAACCCCTCCCGTCCATACATCTGTCCAAATGTCCTTTGAACTTTGTAATTGTCCCCACTTCCACAGCCTCCTCTGGCAGCTCATTCCAGATATGGACCCTGTGAATGAAAAAGTCAACCCTCAAATCCCCCTTAAATCTCTCCCCTCTCACCTTAAACCAATGCCCTCAGTTTCTAGAATCATCTATGCTAGGGAAAAGGATTGGGAACATTCATTTTATCCGCGCATCTCGTGGTTTTATAAACTTCTACAAAGCCAAACCTCAGTCCCCTACACTCCAGGGAATAGAGACCCAGTCTCTCCAACTTCCCCCTATCACTCAACCACAGGCAACAAACTGGTAAATCTCCTCTGCACCCCTTCCAACTTCTTGATGTCCTTTCTACAGCTGGGTGACCAGACTGCACATATTGTGGTCTCATCAATCCCTTGTACAGCTGGATCGTGAGGGTTGGAGTAGCAACTCACTGTCCGAGGGGCGGGGTGAGAGAGCACCTCACCGACTGAGGGTCGGGGTGAGGAAGCTCTGCACTCTCCAAGGGTCGGGGTGAAAAAGCAACTCACTCTCTGAGGGTCAGGGTGAAGGAGCACCTCATTGTCCGAGGGTCGGTGCAGAAGGAGAAACTCATTGTCTGAGGGTCAGGGTGAGGGAGCTCCTTGTGGAAAAGACTGTGAACATTCACGATATCTACGTCACTCGTGGATTTAATTAACCTAGAATTCCAGAACATCACAATACAGAAACAGGCCCCTTCAGCCCTTCTAGTCTGTACTGAATCTTTTTTTTTGCTGAGTCCCACTGCCCATAGCCCTCCATATTCATCCCACCCATGTACCTTTCCACATTCTTCCTAAATGATAAAATTGAGCACGCATTCACCACTACAACTGGCAGCTCATTCCACACCCCCACCACGCTCTGCTTTTTTGACGAAAGGCCCAGCACAAACTTCCTATGGGTGCTATGTGACCTGCTGAGTTTCTCCAGTATGTTTGTGTACACCACTTGTCCTGGTGAATCTCCGATGTTGGCTGGATCGGAGAGCACGCCTGATGAGGAGAGGTGAGTGAACTTGGTCTTATTTCTTTGTGGGGAACAGAGGATGAGGGGTGAACTGATAGAGGTGTACAAGATGATGAGAGGCATTAATCATGTGGATGGCCAGAGGCTTTTTCCCTGGGGCTGAAATGGCTAACATGAGGGGGCATTGGAAGTAAGTGCAGGGGAGATGAAAGAAGCAAGTTTTTGTAAGGATAATGATGTGGTTGCAAAGCAACTATCAATACCCTACAGTTTGATTAGACATGGCTGCCACCAGATGCTGACACAGAGCAGGAGACACACAGTGTGCAGAGCTGTAACGGAGACTTGCAGCCTCGTGGCTTCATGGTGCTGTTCATATCAACTTTAAACTAAGGACCTTTTCCTTCATCCATGTGTTGTCTAAGAACTCACACGTACGAATACAAGATGAAACCTGGTGCCAGAAGTGGGATGAAGAAAATACATTAAAAAGTAAAATCTAAAGTCAGCAACTGATCAGTGAAGAGAAGCGAACACAGTGAAAAATGGAAGGATTAAATCCACCAGCGAAACTTCAGCTGACAGGTAATGTGGCTGAAAATTGGAACAGATTTAAACAACAGTTTTGATTGTATTTCGTGGCAGTCGGAGCTGGCAAGAAAAGTGATAAAGTGAAAGCATCAGTTTTCTTACATGTCGAGGGTGATGAAGCCATGGACGTGTATAATAACTTCACATTTGCAGCTGAAGGAGACTAAATGAAACTGGAAGAAATAATGGAACAGTTTGAGTCAAACTGCATACCTAAACATAACATGATGTTTGAGAGGCACAGATTTTTCACGTGTGCACAAAAAATGGAAGAAGGTATTGATTAGTATGTGACTGAATTCAGAAACAGAAGCAAAATGTGTGAATTTTATGGACTGACCAACTCGCTGATAAAAGACAGACTTGTGTGTGGTATTTAAGATAATTGTCTAAGGGAAAGACTGCTAAAAGAGCAAAATCTAGACCTGGAAAAAGTCATAGCATTCTGTAGGGCTGCAGAAACTGTAAAAACACAGGCAAAAGAGCTGTTCAATGAAACCAGCTGCAATGTGGATGCAGTGAGCAAGAATGGACATAAACCGTTTAACAAAGAGTGCGCCAAAGTGGAAAGAGAGGCGTGGCCAGTGAACAAAAATGAAAGGGTCAATCGAAAGCCATGTCGTCGATGCAGCGCACAACACCTACCAAGAAAGTGTCCAGCATATGGTAAAACATGCTATATGTAGAACAAAAGCAACCATTATGCCCGTTGCAGTAGGAACCAAGTGCAACAAAGCAAGGTTCGTGCAGTAGATGAAAGGGAGATAGAAGAATTCTATGTAGATGTTGTGACTGAAACAAGAAAGAAAACAGAGACTGGATGTTGAGATTAAAAGAAAATGACATTTACATTTCAGTTAAATTGGATACTGGATACAAATTAATATAATTCCAGAGACTGATTTTAAGAAGATTAGACCCAGACCAAAAGTATGGAACAAAAGTGAAGGTGACAGGATATTCAGGTACCGATGTACCAGTGCAAGGAGAATGCAGGGTCAATGTGAAACACAAGGACAAAGAGCACATGCCAGCATTCATCATGGTACCAAAGGATGAACAGGCCATACGAGGTTTAACAGCCTGTGAGAAACTGAACCTGGTAAAAAGAGTCCTCGCGGTGGAAAGAGTATTTCAGAGTCTAGGCTGCCTTCCAGGAGAACACACGACCAGAGTGGATAAACGTGTGCCACCGATAATACATCCATGCAGAAAAGTTCCATTTGCTCTTCAAAAGCAACTAAAGGTCGAGTTGGACAGGATGGAAAACCTGAACGTGATTCAGAAGATTGATGAGACAACAGAGTGGGTGAGTTCACTCGTCGTTGAGGACAAAAAGAGTGGAAAGCTTAGAATTTGCCTGGATCCAAGAGATCTAAACAGACCAATAAAGAGAGAACATTTTAAGCTTCCAATGTGTGAAGAAACCATGTCTCAGTTTGCAAATGCAAAGTTTTTCAGCAAGTTTAGATGCATCATTAGGATTTTGGCAGTTAAAATTGGATGAAGCAAGTTCAAGAATGTGCACGTTCTATAGTCCATTGGGCAGATACAGATTCCTAAGGTGACCATTCGGAATTGTCTCAGCTCCTGAAGTGGATCACAAAACTATCCATATGGTCTATGAGCACCTGGACGGAGCAGACACCTCAATGGACGACACCATAGTCTGGGGAACCACGAGAATGGAGCATGATGAGAGACTAAGGAAAGTGCTGGAAGGAACAAGGAAAGCAAACTTGAAGCTGAATAGAGAGAAATGCCAGCTCAGGGTGACAGAACTAACATTTGTCGGAGATATTATTTCCAGTGAGGGCATCAGACCAGATTCCAGAAAGGTGTCCGCCATTGGGAACATGCCAAGGCCACAATGCAAAAAGGACATACGAAGGTTTAATGGAATGGTCAACTATAGGGGTAAATTCATATCCAACCTCTCAGAAAAGATGGCTCCATTGAGAAGACAAACAGAAAAGAACATTGAATGGGAGTGGAATCATGAACATGAAAAGTTATGGAACAAACTAAAGAAACCGCTCACAGAGGAACCAGTTCTGAGGTTTTACGACCCAGCGAGACCATCAAGATATCATCAGATGCATCACATCGTGTGGTCAGTGCAGTTCTTCTGCAAAAATATGACGACTGGGAACCCACTGCATATACATCGCGCTCAATGACAGACGTGGAGACGCTATTCGCTCAAATGGAAAAGGAGCTGCTCGGCATCACATTCGCCTGTGAAAGATTTCCTCAGTTTGTGTCAGGACAAGCAATCAGGGTAGAGACTGACCATAAGCCCTTGACTGCATTGTTCCAAAAGCCATGAAATGAATGTCCACTGAGAATCCAAAGAATGATGTTTAGGCTGCAACGCTATACACTGAATGTAGTGTACACTCCGGGTAAGCTAATGTACACAGCAGACGCGTTGTCTAGAGCTGCTGACACGAGAATGGATGAAGACGTGAACGCCTTCGTGGACATGATCACGTGCACGGCCCATATCAGATCCAAAATGAATGTCATCAAGTCAGAGACAAACAAAGGTGAAACACTGAGACAACTGAGAAGAAACACCTTGGATGGACGGCCCAACATGAAGCAGGACTGCTCACCTGACGTTTCAGAGAACTGGAACTGCAGGGCGGAACCATCAGTGGTTGAAGACATCATCTACAAAGGAAGTAAAATCCTTATCCCAAAGAGAAAAGAGATGCTAAAAAGGATCCATGGAGGACATCTCGGAATCGAAAAGTCTAAGAAAAGAGCACGAGAGGTGATGTACTGGCCAAGAATCACCAATGGTACAACAAATGAAGTGTCAAACTGTAGAATGTGCCGGAAATCTCAAGCAAGCCATCCTGCAGAACCACTAAAGCCACAACCAGCACCACACAGACCTTCCCAGAAGGTAGGCGCTGACCTATTCAAATGTCAAGGGAAGGACTATCTTGTAGTCACAGACGATTACCCCCTGCATACAGAGGTGTGTAAACTGAACACCACCACTGCAGAATCTGTAATAACAGGTATGAAAGCCATATTCTCCAGACATGGTGTAGCAAGCGAGGTCTTCACAGACAATGGACCCCAGTTTTGCAATTTAAAGAACCGACAGTTTACCAAAGAGGGGGACTTTGTACACAACGCGTCAAGTCCTCATTTCCCACGGTCCAGTGGTCTAGTGGAAAAATCAGTACAGACAGTGAAAAGGCTGATGAACAAGGCAAAAGACAGTGGAACGGACGTCTCACAGAGCATGGTAGTATACCGCACAACGCTGCTCGAGTGTGGTCTGTCACCAGCAGAACTTCTTATGGGATGTGGGCTAAGATCAAACCTACCCATTCAGGAGAACCTCCTAAAAACAAAAGAGGGGGAGAAAGTGAGGAAGTTTAAAGAACAACAGAAAGAAAAGCAAAAGTACTAATTTGACAGAGGAACAAAGAACCTACCGGAACTCCACACTGATGACCAAGTCAGGCTAAATGACAAAACAAACATGGACTCAGAAGGGAACTGTCCTTAGTGACGTCCAACCGAGATCATAAACCATTCAGACAGATGGAGGTGCTGTTCTGTGAAGAAATCGTCGAGATCTTCAAATGGGACCAGCCACAGTAGATAGAAAGACGGATACTGTTAAACAATCTGAATGCAGATCCGAGAAGACGTCATCTGAGGCAACAACTCAGATTCAAGAACAATCAATCAGGAGATCGTCAAGACACGCGAGTCCTCCTAAGGGAGTCATTGAGCACATTTAAAGACTCCTGTTCTAGAATGAAGTAGTGCTATCTTATTCATTCTTCAAGTTTTAGTGGATGTAAATATGAACACACAAAACAAGTTTAAAAAATGTTAACAATAATGAAAATGTAAGTTCCTGGTGTTACCGTTAAAATTGCAGAGTTGTTAATTGAAAGTAACTACTTTTGTTTCAAGAAAGGGAGATGTAATGGTCGTAATCGTAGTTGCTTGGCCACTAGCAAGGCCTTGATTATAGTTCCTGATTGATTAGACTTGGCTGCCACCACAGGCTGACACAGAGCAGGAGACACACAGTCTGCAGATCTGTAATGGAGACTTGCAGCCGCATGGCTTCGCGCTGTTTACATCAACTTTAAAATATTCATCCACATGTTGTCTTAAGATCTCACACATCCGAATGCAAGATGAAATGAGAGTGATGCTGTCGGCAACGGCAGTGAAGCGAGGGACAATAGCATCTTTTAAGAGGCAGTTAGATAGCTCCATGGTACTGAGGAAAACAGAGGGTTATGCAGAAGGGAAGTTCTAGGCCGTTGTTAATTATTAGGTTAGCACACCACTAAGGGCTGACGGGTCTGTACTGCGCTCTTGATTTCTATGTTCTATTGGGCCGGCACGGTTGGCATAGCGGTTAGCACAATGCCGATTCAGCGTTAGCGATCGGGTGCGGGGTTCGAATTCCACGCTGTCTGTTCTCCCCGTGTCTGAGTGGGTTTCCTCCGGGGGCTCCGGTTTCTTCCCACCCTTCAAAAAAGTACCGGCGGGGGGGGAGGGTCATAGGTAATTGGGCGGCACGGGCTCGTGGGCCGAAGGGGCCTGTTACCGTGCTGTAGGTCCAAATTTAATGGTCTGGGGGCCCCACCTGCTCTGTGGATGAGGTATGTTCATTGTGAACTCAATGACAGGAGGGTCTCGAGGGGCCGAACAGCCTCCCCCGGAGCACTATCTCATTCTGATTGCCTCTGGGATCAGAGATACATGGCCAATTTGGAACAAATAGCATGGCAATCGTTACCTGTGGATCCAATTAACACATCCCGAACTGTGATCTGCAATTTTGCAGAATAACTGTTACCCTGTCCTGTAAATGTTCCTTGGTGCAGGAAGACAGCCCGACAGCTACTAATGGAACACTTTCTCACTCGCTGGGAGTGTCCGCTGGAAGATGAGAAGTGCATTTGGGCCAGCGGGCGGGCTGTCGGAGGGGGACAACTATTTCCCTGGGTCTGCTCTGTGGTGAGATGTAATTCCGCCACTAGGTCACCAGGGGTCATCCCGGTGACCTTGTCTATAAAGGTCTCCCTTCCAGGTTCGCCTTGCAGAGACAAGACCCTCCATGTGTACATATTAGTTCATTCAAGCTCTCTTATACTCGCACCGCTGGGGTGGTTATTGTCAGTACATGTTCCCCACTAACACATCACCAGCAGTTCTCCAGTCCTTCTGTAACCTGAATGCTCCCTCCCGATTTAACCCCTTCCAGCCCAATGGCCCTCTCAAGGTCACTGCTGCCCGTGAGGCAAAGGAGCGGAATTCAGCCACTCAGCCCATCGAGTCAGCCCTGCCACCCTACTATCCTGGGGCAGCACGGCTAGAGTAGCGGTTAGCATAATGCCGTTACAGCGCCAGCGACCCAGGTTTGAATCTGGCGCTGTCTGTAAGGGGTTTGTACGTTCTCCCCGTGTCTGCACAGGTTTCCTCCGAGGGCTCTGGTTTCCTCCCACAGGGGTTGTAGGTCAGTTGGGTGTAATTGGGCAGCACTGGCTCATGGGCTGGAAGGGCCTGTTACCGCGCTGTGTGCCTACATTTAAATTTAAGTAATTCAACTCCATTCTCCTGCCTTCTCTCTGTAACCCTTGATTCCCTTCCTCATCAAGAATCTATCTGTCTCACTCTTAAATATCCCCAATGATTTGGCCTCCAAAACCGTCCGTGGCAACGAACCCCAACGATTCACCACCCTCTAGCTGAAGAAATCCCTCCTCACCTCTGAGCCTGTACTCTCTGGTCCCACACTCCATGGGAAGTATTTGGTCATTTTCATTGAGATCCCCTCCAGTTCTGACCTCTCTTGAGCTGCTTCCCCATCGATCAGTGCCCGGACCTCGAGCTCTCAAACTACCCCCCACCCTCCTTTTCAGGCACAAACCCTCTGCCCAAAGCTGAAGGCATGCTGGTATCTCCTTGCATAGAATATGGAACATTCCAGCGCAGTCCAGGCCCTTCAGCCTACGATGCTGTGCCAACCTACACAACAATCTAACCTTTCCCTCCCTCACACTCATAATCCTCAATTTTTCTTGCATCCACTGGCCTGTCCAAGAGTTTCTGAATGTCCCTGTTGTCCTAGCCACCACCACCACCCCCTGGAAATGCATTCCAGACACCCACCACCCTCTTAAAAAAAACCTATCCTTGGCAACTCCCCCCACTAAACTTTCCTCCCTTCACATATAATCGATGCCCTCTGGAATTTGCTCATGTCACCCCAGGATAAATGTGCTGGCTGTCTTCCCTATCGAAGCCCCTCATGATCTTGTTCACCTCTCATCCTTTGTCACTCCAAAGAGAAAAGCCCCAGCTCGGCCAACCTTTCCTCATAAGGCACGTTCTCCAATCCAGGCAATATCCTGGTCAATCTCTTCTGCACCCTCTCCAAATCTACATTCTTCCTGTAATGAGGCGACCGGGCCAGCAGCACAGTTAGCGCAACACTGTTACCGCACCAGTGATCAGGAACGGGCGTTCAAATCTGGAAGGAGTCTGTATGGACTTCCCGTGTCTACGAGGGTTTTCCCCAGGTTCTCCGGTTCCCTCCCACTGTTCGAAGCGCACCAGGGGTGGACGTTAATTAGATGTAAATTGGGCTTGTGGGCTGAAATGCTCTGTTACTGTGCTGTAGGTCTAAATTAAAAAATTTAAAGAACTGAATGCAATATTCCAAGTGTGGTCTAACCAGAGTTTTGTCGAGCTGCAACGATACCTTGCGCACATGCAAGGTGCCAGGTCTGGTTATCCGAAGAAATACCATTCAATTCTCTACCTGATGAAACCATGATAAATTAACCTGTGGTTATTCAGCAGCAATGAGACCATTCAGCCCATCTTTGTTGTTCTAGTGCCACTAATCAATCATTTAAACTGGGAGGAATTCTCACTGGCACATCAGGTATCTCACATTTCCTTATGCGGGGAACATTCAACCCATCAAGTGTTTGCTAGCTACCAGAGCCATTCCCCTGTGATTTCCCTGTATCTCTTTCTCCCCTCCCCCACCCCCCCCTCCAGATTCCACCCTTCAGCCGTACACTAGGATCAACTCACCGCACGACTTTGGAACGGGGTGGGAACCCATTGGGTCACAGGGAGAATGTGCAAACTCCACACAGATAGCGTTCTGAGGTCAGGATCGAATTCCATGTGTGTGGAGATGTGAGGCAGAAACCCTAATCCCCAGGCAGCCAAAATAAAAAGGCCTTACCTTTCCATTTGGACTTGACTTTTTAAAGACTCTGCAATGCAAAGTGAGAAAGAGTTAAAGGAAGACCTGGTGGAACACAACAAAAAACACAGTGACTGTCTAGTGCCTTCCACAGATGCTGCCTGACCCCCACGGCATTCTTTCTGTGTGTGGCTCCAGTTTCCCAGTATCTGTCTACCTCTTGCTTGTAGGTGCAGTCCTTGAACGGATCTGGATTCGACGGTATGAAGTGTGGGGGGGAGAGAGATTGGACAAATTTGGTTTGCTTTTCCCTGGAGAGGCTCAGGTGGAGGTGGGCGGGTGGGAGACCTGATAGAGGTGTATAAAATCGTGAAAGGCATTGATGGAGTGGACAGTCAGAATCTTTTTTCCGGGGTAAAAGCGTCACACACTGGGGGGCACGCATTAATTTTAATTTAATATTTAATTTTAGACAGACACCCATCCGGCCCACGAGCTCGTGCCGCCCAATTCCACCCAATTGACCTACAACTCCGGCATGTTTTGAAGGGTGGGAGGAAACCCACGCAGACATGAGGAGAACAGACAAACTCCTTACAGACAGTGCCAGATTCAAACCCAGGATGTGACAGCATTGTGCCGACGGTACCACCCTGAAGTCGAGGGGGAAGGAGTTTTTTCATTACGCAGAGAGTGGAGGGTGGCTGGAACAGGCTGCCGGGGTAGTGGTGGAAGCAGGTACAGCAGAACATTTAAGAGGATTCCAGATAGACACCTATCTATGTGGACAAGAGTTTGGCATTTACCACCAGCAACCCCTCAAAACTGATCAGCAGACTCCAAGGCCACAGTCAACACCTCACTGGGTAATTGGATCCTGGATTTCCTCACCTCCAGATCCCAATCATTGAGGATTGGTAAGAACTTCTCCTCCACAATCTCCATCAGTACCGGAGCATCACAGGGCCCCCTGCTCTACTCACTATACTATACACTTCGCTGACAATACCATGGTTGTATAAAAAGGCGGGCGGGGGATGAATCAGCGTACAGGAGGGACATGGAAAACTTGGCTGAATGGGGCACCAACAACAACCTCGCACTCAATGTCCCCAAAACCAAGGAGCTGATTGTTGACTTCAGGAAGGGAAGGCCAGAGGTGGACGATCCAGTGATCGTTGGGGGAATCAGAGGTGGAGAGGGGGAGCACATTTAAATTCCTGCGAGTCGCCATCTCAGAGGATCTTTCCTGGACCCAACACACTAACGGTATCATGAAGAAAGCACGTCAGCACCTCTACTTCCTCAGGAGTTTGCAGAGGTTTTGATATGACACCAGAAACCCTGGCAAATTTCTACAGAGGTGTGGGGGAAAGTGCGCTGACCGGCTGCATCATGGTCTGGTATAGAGACACCAATTCCCCTGAGCATAAAGCCCTCCAAAAGGTAATGGATGCAGCCCAGGACATCGCAGGAATAATTGTCGAGACCATCTACAGGGAACGCTGCCATTGGAGAGCAGCAGCGATCATCAAGGATTCCCCCTTACCCTTTTTTTCCAGATGCCTGCTAACAGTTTTCTATGCCTTTTTTTTGAATATTCTAATTTTGATTTTGAAAGACTCATATAAATTCAGACAATACATTTTCTTACAACACGTATAAAATACAGAATCAATACAAAAAAATCCACAAATCCCCAGTGAGGTCGATGACCCTGGTGAAAAACTGAGGAAGTCCCCCAGTACTTAAATAAAAAGGGGTCAGGGACAAACACCCAAGAGCCCGTCGTCTATGCCACGTGCCCCTCCTTTGATCCCAATCGTTTCCCTGCTGGGACAGGTTAACTTTGTTTCAGATAGGGTGGTGACACTCTAACCCAGTGGTTCTCAACCTTTTTCTTTCCACTCACATCCCACTCTAAGTAATCCCTATGCCATCGGGGCTCTGTGATCAGTAAGGGGTTGCTTAAGGTGGGATGTGGGTGGGAAGGGAAGGTTGAGAATCGCTGCTCTAGACCCAATTGTTAATGAAATATTTTGCTGGAGAAAAATGGTCATTGGCCCATTTCCTTTCGAGTTCTGAAACCATGCACATAACGAGTCAATGAGGGACGATTAAAACGGGGCTTTCAAACTTTTTCTTTTTACCAAGTAATTGTGCGCGATTTTCTCCAGGGGAATACAACTCTGCATTTTCATGTTCCATCATGTCATGTTTAGTTGGAAGTCGGACTTCCACCTGACCCCTATAAACTGATAAGATGACTTTTACAAACTGAGTTTGGTGCTTGGACAGTTTAAAACACATGTCCATAATGTTTCCCAGAAGGTACCCTGTGGGCAACCCACCTCTGTAATTTTTTTTTCCCTGAGTGTCCCCCAGGTCCACCCAGAAGGTTCTCACCCTTGTACACAGCCAGGTGGAAGGGGTAAAGGTTCCAACCTTCACACCACATCTGAACCACAATTTTGAGATTTCTAATATAGGTTTTTGTAATTTTTGTGGTGAGGGGGGCAGGAGATTGTATTGTACCAACCTGTACCTGGCATTAATAACTGCCGTCATGCTATCCCGGAACAAGTCTGTCCAGCACCGCTCGTGGATTACTGTTCCCAAGTCCCACTCCCACCTTTCCCTCGACCTGTGTAAGCCCGGGTTTTGGCCCTCACTTTGGGTTATGAAATGCTTCATAAAAACAAACTTGCGCACATTCCCCCTTCGAATCAAGATCTCCATGTCTCTACAGACATTCTCTCACACCTTGATGAAGGGCTCAAGGCCAGCATACTGGCTCTGTATTTTTGCTCCATAAAGGATACTGCTTGACCTGCTGAGTTTCTCCAGCCTCATGTTTGTATTTCCACCACATGGTCTGCAGACCTTCGCGGTTTACTTGTGTATGACATTCTGACTTGAGGCAGGACACAGAGGGAAGGTCGAGGGAAGATTTAGCCAAATCTGCACAAGTCACATCAAACACTGGGTGACTTTGGCAGAACGCAGAGTAGAGCTTTCCAAAAATGGGCAGGAAATTACAACAAGGTGTTGAGAGTGAGAAAAATAGCCGCGTCATCAGTAACAGAGACAAGATCACAGCTACCATGCGAAATGCATCGAGTGTAGCGCTCATCAAACACGTCGACACTGTTGGAATTCAATCTCTTTCTTCCAACTTGAGGGAGGCGACAACGCCAACATTGTCAAACAAGACTGAGCAGAATAGACTGGAGGCGCTGGGGAATCTGGAGCAAGGAGTGAACTGCTGGAGAAACTCTCTCAAATTTCTACAGGTGTGCCGCGGGGAGCATTCTGACCGGTTGCATCGCTGTCTGGTGCGGAGGGGCCAATGCACAGGACAGGAAAAGGTACAGAGGGTTGTGAACTCACCCAGCGCCATCACGGGCTTCAGTCTCCACTCCATCGAGGACGTCTGCAAGAGTCGGTGCCTCAAGAAAGCAGACTCTATCCTCAAGGACTACCACCACCCAGCTCATGCCCCCTTCTCACTGCTACCACCGAGAAGGAGGTCCAGGAGCCTGAAGACGAACACCCAGCGGTGCAAAAGCAGCTTCTTCCCTTCCGCCATCAGATTCCCAAACGGACAATGAACCACAGGCTCCCTCTCACTTTCTCCTTGTTTGCACCAGCAAATTTTAAAGGTAATATACAGCAAAATTTGGCTCCGAATCATGGGTCCTCTACCGGCATCACCTACGGCTCCTAGAACGCTTCCACCAGCGTTGTCTCCGCTCCATCCTCAACATTAATGGAGTGACTTCATCCCTAACATCGAAGTACTCGAGATGGCAGAGGCCGACAGCATCGAATCCACGCTGCTGAAGATCCAACTGCGCTGGGTAGGTCACGTCTCCAGAATGGAGGACCATCGCCTTCCCAAGATCGTGTTATATGGCGAGCTCTCCACTGGCCACCGTGACAGAGGTGCACCAAAGAAGAGGTACAAGGACTGCCTAAAGAAATCTCTTGGTGCCTGCCACATTGACCACCGCCAGTGGGCTGATCTCGCCTCCAACCGTGCATCTTGTCGCCTCACAGTTCGGCGGGCAGCAACCTCCTTTGAAGAAGACTGCAGAGCCCACCTCACTGACAAAAGACAAAGGAGGAAAAACCCAACACCCAACCCCAACCCACCAATTTTCCCCTGCAACTGCTGCAACCGTGTCTGCCTGTCCCGCATCGGTCTTGTCAACCACAAACGAGCCTGCAGCTGACGTGGACATTTACCCCCTCCATAAATCTTCGTCCGCGAAGCCAAGCCAAAGAATTCTGTCACGTGGCAGCAACAAGAAGACACAGTAACAAACAAGAACCAGTCCTCATCGAGGGGTTACCAGTGGCGAGGGTAAAGAACTTCAAATTCCTTGAAGAAGGCTCACAAAGTTATGCTCTGGAACGATGAGAAATACAATAAATACGAGGCTGCGTATGATACAATATAATTGGTTACACAGACTATACATTACACCGCAAAAGTTAAATAAATGGGACCCAACAGTATCTGATAGATGTTTTCGATGTAAAAAAGAAAGGGGAACAACAATTCATGCAATCTGGACATGTGAGAGAGTAGAAAAATTTTGGGATGATCTCAATCAGATATTAAATAAAATAACAGAAAACAATATACCAAAGAATCCAGAGATCTTTCTCCTAAGTAACATAAAAAATAAAGAATTTGGAATTGACTTGGAAGATGCACAAAAAAGATTTGTCAAGATAGCCCTAGCCGTAGCAAAAAAATGTATTATGTCAACCTGGAAATTGGAAGATAATTTGAAAATACAACAATGGTATATAGAAATGAATAAATGTATTCCATTAGAAAAAATAACATATAGTTTAAGAAATAATATTGAAATATTCGAACAAGTATGGGAGCCTTACATTAAATACAATAGCGAAAACCTACCGGGAACAAACATTACCTAAGTTGATGGAAGGAGAAGAAAAGAAAAGAATGGACTCAGTAGAATTTCTGGTGTATTTTTGTTGAATGACAACATTGTCTAACTGAATTAATGCAACCTAGATTGTATACCTAAAATGGATGAGAGGGGGGGGGTGGGGGGGTGGCTTGGGAGGAGGGAGGGGGGAGGGAGAAAAAGTCACTATAAATGTGTGGAAAAGAAAAAGTGTATATCATGGCTATTGTGATTTATGGTGTGGAAAAAAAAAAAAAAAAAAAAAAAAAAAAAAAAAAAAAGAAGGCTCACCAGAGGCTACATTTCCTTAGGTGTTTGGGGAGATTTGACACGTCACCAAAGACTCTTGCAAATTTCTACAGGTGGATCGCGAGGAGCGTTCTGACTGGCTGCATCCCTGTCGGGTGCGGAGGGGCCAATGCACAGGACAGGAAAAGGCCACAGAGGGTTGTGAACTCGGCCAGCACCATCACGGACATCAGTCTCCACCCCATCGAGGACATCGGTGTCTCAAGAAAGCAGCCTCCATCCTCATGGAACCCACTCCTCCCCACCGCACCATCCAGGCCAGGCCCTCTTCTCACTGATACCATCAGGGAGGAGGTGTAGGAGCCTGAAGACGAACACCCAGTGGTACAAGGACAGCTTCTTCCCCTCCGCCGTCAGATACCTGAACGGACAACGAACCACGGACATGACCTCATTCTCTCTCTTCTCTTGCACGATTTATTTATTTTTCAAATCGTGTATTCGTTGAACTGTCATTTTTACCAGGTTTGCACCAAGCAACAAATCTTTGTGACAAAAAACCTGATTCTGATTCTGAATTCAGCAGCTCGAGCGGGTAAATGAAAGGTAGAGCTTTGGGTATCATGGGCTCGTGGGCCAAAAGGGCCTGTTACCGTGCTCTATGTATAAATTTAATTAACATTTTTTAAAAATCTCTCTCATGTTGAACCTCCCCAGAATTGTTTGCTTTGACTTGAGATTTGCACTTCATTGCTTTTTTTTTAAACACAAGGGTAGAGTTATCCGACGGTCTCTCAGCGGTGAAGCGCCACACCATGGTTTTCCATGCTCTCGGATTGGTGAAATGAAGTTCAGGCATCGGTCAGCCATTGCCAGCTCCTGGGATCCCATCAGGGTTAACAGGAGTTGGCACTGGTTTGCCCAACTTAACGGGGCCTTCCCCAGAAACACTGGACATTGCAGAAATTCAGCATGTGACCTGTATCCCTTAACTTCAATGAGTGCACCATTGGCAGTATCCTGTCAGGGTGCGTCACTGCCTGGGGTGAGGAACTGGCCCGGCCAAGACCGCAAGAAACGGCAGAGGGATGTCTCAGACCATCGCATGCCTTCCTGCACTCTATCGACTCTTATTGCACGCGCACGCGCGCACACCTCTCTCCTCCATCTGTACCTAATAACACCCCTCCTTCCTTCCATCCGCATACCCCCTGCTTTTGAAAATCGACCAACATATTAAAAGATTCACCCCGCCCCCCACCGTCCTCCCTCCCATTGTCAAGAATCCACCCAGCACGCTCTGTTCTCACTGCTGCCATCAGGAAAGAGGTCTCGGTGCCACAAGGCTCGCACCAGCAGGTTCAGAAACAGCTGTTCCCCCTCCACCATCAGACTCCTCAATGACAAACTCAATCAGGGACTGAGTTAAGGACTCTGACTTGTGCATTTATTTTCTTTCTCTGTAATGCAGAGTTTGTTTACAATTCTTTATGCGCACATTGAGTATTTCTTTACATCACCAATAAGTGGCAAGTCTGCCTGGCCCACAGGAAAAAGAATCTTAGGCTTGTATGTGATGCCATGTATGTACTCTAACGGTAAATCTGAAGACCATCATGAGCGTGAGATCACGCAGCCCCAGATTCAAGGACAGTTTCTTTCCTGCCGTTATCAGACTCCTGAATGAACCCCACCTAAGATCAATGCCGCTGCACTGTACCAACTGATCACTTGAATCACTCTCTGTTTCTGTACAGTGTCTTACTTGTTGTCCACTGGACTGCTCGCAAAACAACCTCTGTCACTGCCCCTGAGGGTCTCAGGATGAAATCACAACCTTCACGAATGCTGCCTGCGTCACAGAGTTGCTCTAAATGTCTGTTTTTGGCTCCAGACTCCAGCAACTGCAGTCTTCTGGGTTCCACACTCTGTGGCCTCTTAGTTCGGTTAGAATTCAAATTGATTCAAACATTTTCAAATTGTTCCCATTCTCTAATTAAACTGATAAGTAGCTCTGGGATATTCTTCAGAGAGAGAGAGAGAGAGAGGCGGGGGGAAGAAAGTGAGAGAGGGAAAGAGGAACAAGGGGGAAGGAGATAGAGGGGAGAAGAGAGGGGGAGGGGAGGGAGGGGAAAAGAAGAGGAAAAGTGGAGGGGAGGGGCAGAAGGGGAAGGGGAGAAGAGGGGAGAATGGAGGAGAGGGGGAAGGTGGGGGGAAGAGAGGGTAGAGGGTGAGAGGGGAAGGGATGTGACAGAAGGAGAAAGAGAGGGGGACGGAGGGAGAGTGGGAGAAGTGGAGAGAGGGAGAGGGGAGAAAGAGAGGGGAAGGGGAAGGAGAGAGAGGGTGGAGTGAGAGGAGGGAGAGATGGGAGCAAGAGAGATAGGAGAGAGGGAGAGAGAGAGAGAGGGAGAGGCAAGGAAAGGCAGTTGGATGTCTCCACATTTATTAGACGTTGCTATGCCAACTCTTGGTTCCAATCAATACGGCTGCTGAGAAAGGTTGATATTAATTACAAAAATCACTTTGATGTTCTAATCTGTGGAGAGAGTGATCGGCCAAGTGTTCCTTGTTGAACAGCTATGCACTAACTCATGGACCTGCTGATGCACATTCGAGAACAGTAACTCAGGCCCTCACAGAAACATGACGTGGCTTCAGAAAGAGCTGGGTCAGTGGCCTGGCCGTGGGGTCAGGACTGAGCTACTGGGAACTACTCACCAGAGGTCAGGGGTAGGCACCTAAAACCACTACACACTCCTTCCCTCCATCCCTACACACCCCCTCCCTCCCTCCCCTACACACTCCCTCCCTCCATCCCTACCTCCTTCCACCCCGACACACTCTCACCCTCCGACCTTACACACTCGCTCCATCCGTCCCCTACACACTCCCACCCTCTGTCCCTACACATTCCCTCCCTCTACCCTACACACTCCCTCCCTCCACCCTACACACCCCATCCCTCCGCCCTCTACACACTCCTGAACCGGGCATTTCTGTGACTGTTACCTGACTCCCAAAAATAAATCCATCAAGGGAGCAAGAAATCCTGGACCTTTGACGCAATTCAAAGAGCAGTGGAATCCCTGAAAATTGGTGTTCCTGGGATATTGATAAAAGGTTGAGATTAAATCGCTATAATTATTGACATGCTCTCGAGAAAGCCTTGACAATATTGACTCTCAATATTGACCTGGCCCTCCGAAACCCAGCACAATCATTGTTGAAACCTTGGATGGATTCTTTCCACATGGTGTTGGGCCCCCCCACTGCAACGGTACCAGGGCCTTGGTGAATTGGCACCTGGAAAATCGTGCAAAGTTTTGGCTTCTTTACTGGACATACGGTAGAAATCTACAGCACAGGCCAGACCCTTCGGCCCACAGTGTGGTGCCGACCCAATAACCGGTAATTTCCCTACTGCATGACCCTCTGTTTCTCTCAATTTCACACACCTATCTAACCGTCTCTTAAATGACCCTATTGTCCCTTTCTCCACCTGTCATTGCTGACAGCGCATCCCATGCACCCACCATTCTCTGTGTGAAGAACTTACCTCTTGCATTCCCAAGCACCTTAAAACTCTGACCCCCTCATTACAGCCCTGGGGGAAAAGCCTCTATCATCGTCTGTTACAGCAAGGAGAAAAGACCAACTGTCTGTGAAAGGAATAAGACACGAAAGTCTGTAGACACCGTGACTGGAGTAAAATCGCAATACTGGAGAAACTCAGTGGGTCAGACAGCGTCCTTTATATGGAGCAAAAATATAGAACCAATATTTCAGGCCCAAGCTTTTCATCAAGGTATGTACATAACCAACGTTTCGGGCATGAACCCTTCACCACGATTGTTGACTTCAGGAAGGGAAAGCCAGTGGTGGACAATCCAGTGATCATTGGGGAAATCAGAGGTGGAGAGGGGGAGCAAATTTAAGTTCTTGGGAGTCACCATCTTGGAGGATCTTTCCTGGACCCAACACACTAATGGTATCATGAAGAAAGCACGTCAGCACCTCTACTTCCTCAGGAGTTTGCAAAAGTTTGATATGACACCAGAAACCCTGGAAAATTTCTAGAGAGGTGTGGTGGAAAGTGTGCTGCATCACGGCTCGTACAGGGACACCAATACCCCCGAGCATGAAGGCCTGGAAAAGGTAGTGGATACAGCCTAGGACATCGCAGGCAAAACCCTTCCCAACATTGAGAACATCTACAGGGAACGCTGCCGTCGGAGAGCAGCAGCAATCATCAAGGACCCCCACCACCCATCACACGCTCTGTTCTCTCTGCTGCCATCAGGAAAAAGGTATCGGTGCCACAAGACTCGCCCCTCCAGGTTCAGGAACAACTGCTCCCCCTCCACCATCAGACTCCTCAAGGACAAACTAATTTAAGGACTCTGACTTGTGCATTTTACAGATTTTTTTTGTTCTCTTTGTATTGCAGTTTGTTTACATTCGTTATCTGTTTACAGTTCTTTGCTTGTTCATGTCTTTTTTCACCCCCAATAAGTGGTAATTCTGCCATGCCCACAGGAACAAGAATCTCAGGTTTGGAAGTGACATCAGATATGGTCTCTGATAAAAAATCTGAAACCTGAAGTGTGTCCATAACCAAAGGTTCTGCTGCGCCCTCCCTCCCTTATCCACCTATTACCTCCTGTCTGTTGCCCTCTGCTCCTCCCCCTGCCCCCCTCCCACACACCATTTTGTTCATGCTCCTGCCTATATTTTACCCTTGATGAAGGGTTCAAGCCCAAAACGTTGGTGGCTATGTAAGGGAATGCTGACCTGCTGAGTTTCTCCAGCATTGAGAGTTTAGATCTGCCTGGGGACTCATTGTCGCCAGTGAAGATTGGCCAGACTGAGTCCAGGGATGGTAGGACCATCAGACACGGGGGGGCTGACTCGATCTGATTGGTGTTATCCAGAGATTGGAATGGGAGAAGATCTCGTCAAAACTGGCAAAGATTTTGACAAGAAGGACACAGGCTTCTCCTGGCTTGGAGGTCTATCACCAGGAATAGCATTTATGTGGAGACCCACTTTCCTTGACAAGGAGACCCACGTTTAGATGGATCCCTGGCGGGGAGGGAACTCATCTTTAAAAGGAGGCCCTGGGTTGTAACTCAGAAGATAGAATGATCCAGCACAGTACAGGCCCTTTGGCCCACGATGTTGTGCTAACCTCTGTAAACTAACTCCACAGCAATCTAATATTTTCCTTCCCCACACCCTTAACCCTCTATTTCTTTTACCTAAGCATCTCAGAACAAGTAGTTGACCATTAAGGATGAAGGGGACGTGATCTCTCTTCTCCCAAATAGCAGATTCCAAAGAAACCTTTGGATTCTATGCCTCAGAGGGCAATGGAGGCCAATTACTGAGAACGGAGTTGTTATTACAGAGAGGAATGTCTCCAGATGCTGTGATTGCAGTAGAATTTACACCTGATACTCCATCTGGGCTCTCTCCAACCTGACAGCATTAACATCGATCACCAGTTTCGGTTAAACCCATCTCCTGTATCTCTCTCTCTCTCCTTGTCCCTCTGTCTCCTTTACACCAGCTCCCTGCCTGCTTCCCTCTCCATTCAGAGAGCTCCCCCCTTCCCATCACCTCTCAGCCTCTACCCACCTGTGACCTCTTGCCTGTTGGCCTACACCTTTGCCCCTTCTTCTCTCCTCTCCTCCCCACACCTCTAGAGCCAGCTGCCTGCCTGCCTTTTGCTCGTGCCTTGTTGGAGGGCTCAGGCCCTAAACGTCTGACCTACCCCCACCACCTTTCCTTCCTGTAGGTGCTGCGTGCCCTGCACATTTGGCCGGCACCACTACGGTAGCATAGCGATTAGCACAATGTTGCTATGGCGCCAGAGATCCAGGTTCGAATCCCGCGTGGGTTTCAATGGCCGGAATCGGCTTCGATCGTGTTGTAAATAAAATTTAAAGTCTTAATTACAGAAGGTCAGTCTTAATTATTCACAAACATCTCCTTGTCATGAAGACAAGCACATTACTTGGATTTGATCTTCATTCACCTGTCTGCCAGGTCTCTCTGAACATCAGCACCACCCGATCTCACACCATTGAACAAATGCTGTGTTCCAGGGTACATGCCCTCGTTTCCTCGCACGGACTTTTCTTACCCACTGCCTCACATCCCCCCCCCCGAAGCCTCTTTACATCCACTCGACCTCACACAGTGGGTGGTCAGAGTGTTTGACTTGGAGCAGCTTATCAAGAAGGCAGTTAGCGCAGCCCTATTACAGTACCAGAGACCCGGGTTTTGAATCCTGCGCTGTGAGGAGCTTGTACCTGCGTGGGGCTTCCCCAGAGTGAGGTGGGTGGGGGGGGGCCCTCCAGTTTCCTCTCACCTCTTGAGTGTATTTGGGTGGTGAGGTGCATGGCGACCGTGCTGGATGCCTACATTAAACAGATGGTCTTACTTTGACCTTTTGTGCACTAGTTTTATTTCTTGTTGTAAGGTGATTTCTATGAACATTTTCCATCTGGAATGCTGCCGCAAAACCATGAATTTTGTGACTTGTTCATGTAACAGAATATAGATGTGTTTTTGGGGATAAATTGGGACAGGTTTGTTCATGTAGATCACATACAAACACTTTAAAACAGATCTGTTCTGATCCAACTGTACAGGGGATAGGTGAGGCCACAGCTGGAATGCTGGCAGGCAGTTCTGGTCTGCTGGCTGGGGAAAGGATAGACAGCCTTTGAAGGGGGTGCAAAGCAGGTTCACCAGGTTGATTTGGGGGTTAGCATGTGGAGAAATTGAGTGGCTGGAATTTAGAAGGATGGCAGGAAGAGATGAGCTGGAAGCAGGGAGGTTGTTTCCACCAGCAGGCCAGACTAGAATTAAGGGGCAGAGCCTCAAGATTTGGGGGAGTTGATTAAGATGAGTTGGGGGGGGGGGAGGGAACTGCTTCTCCCAGAGAGTAGTGAATCTGTGGAATTCTCTGCCCAAGAAAACAGTGGAGGCCGCCTCATGTATTGAAGATACAGATTGATTTTTTTTTGTATAGCAGGGGATTTAAGGAATGGGGAACAGGCAGGTAAGTGGAGCTGAGTCCACGGCCATGAACTTATTGAGTGGCCGAGCTGACTCGATGGGCTGAACGGCCGACTCCTGCTCCTGATGCATATTAAGTAAAAACGTCGCATTCTAGGGGATGCACATTTAGGGTGGGGGGGGGGGTGAAATTTTAAAGGAGGTGTGCAGGCCAAATGGTTTTACACAGGGAGTGCTAGGTTCCTGGAATGGGTGGCCAGGGGAGTGGCGGAAGAAGACCACTACCAGCCTCCTAGATAATTCCATGAACCTGCAGAGGAAGGAGGGATATGGATCATGTGCAGGCGACAGAGGGTTAGTTGACTTTGGCCTCGTGTTCGGCGCACACATCGTGTGCTGAAGGGCCTGTTCCCGTGCTGTAAGGAATACAGCTCAGAACATCATCCTCCCCCCTTCCACCCGCTGCCCTGGAAAGGTAGCCGATACATTGAAGGACCCATCCCACCCCGGGCACACTGTCTTCTCCCTCCTCCCCTCAGGGAGAAGGCTTAAGAGTGTGAAAGTGTGCACCAATAGTTTATTTCCCCGCTGCCATCAGGCTCTTGAAGGGACCTCACAACAGTGCTTGCAAGACACCTTTGCTTGGTGCAAATTTATAGCTATACACTCTTTGTAGGGTGTAGATTGTGCCCTTTACACCAGGTGATAATAGTCTGATTGTAGTAAAAACACACCGAAATGCTGGAGGAACTCAGCCGGTCTTTCCAGCATCCAGAGGAGACAAAGATACGTCGACGAAATTTCAGGCCTGAACCCTTCCTCGAGGAAGAAGCCAGAAGCAGGAAATATCGGAAAGTTTCAAAATTCAGACAGAGCCTGGCCAGGGGAGGAATCCAGACCAACAAAAGGGTGTTAATCGGGACAGGCAAGAATTGATCCTGCCTGTGCAAAGGGAGAGAGGGAAGGGGCCAGACCAGCAAAAGCGTGTTAATCGGGACAGGCAAGAATTGATCCTGCCTGTGCAAAGGGAGAGAGGGAAGGGGCCAGACCAGCAAAAGCGTGTTAATCGGGACAGGCAAGAATTGATCCTGCCTGTGCAAAGGGAGAGAGGGAAGGGGCCAGACCAGCAAAAGAGTGTTAATCGGGACAGGTAAGAATTGATCCTGCCTGTGCAAAGGGAGAGAGGGAAGGGGCCAGACCAGCAAAAGAGTGTTAATCGGGACAGGCAAGAATTGATCCTGCCTGTGCAAAGGGAGAGAGGGAAGGGGCCAGACCAGCAAAAGAGTGTTAATCGGGACAGGTAAGAATTGATCCTGCCTGTGCAAAGGGAGAGAGGGAAGGGGGAGACAAAGCTGGGGGGAGAGGTGAGGGGGAAGGCGGGTTTTAATGAAAGCCGAGAGTCCGACATTAATGCTGTTTACGCGGCTGTAAGAATGTTAGAGGTAACCTGCCAGACTGCTCGCAGACAAGCCACTCTCATTGCATTAGGTATTTATTGAGAAGTAAGCTGATGTTGAACTTAACCGAAGTGGAGATTTGCACTTCATCATGAATCTGTCCTTCCTCAGGAAGGGAGACGAAATGTGTCTGAAATACTCTTAAGTGCAGTCTCACCGGGGCCCAACGCAATTACCATAAGATCTCTCCCTTCAGCACTCAAACCCTTCCGCAAGGCCAGCATCTTATTTCGCTCCCTGCTGAAATTGCACATAAGGCTACAGCAATTTGTGGATGAAGATTCCCAGGTCCCTCTGAAGGCCAGCGCTTTCCAATTTCTCAACATCCCTCCGCATCAGATCACAAAACCCATCTTCTTTTGCGCGGCTGATTTAGGGGAAGGGTGGCCCAATTACACCCAATGTGACCAATTGACCCTCCCCCCATCCATCTTTGGAACGTGAGAGGAAACGCAGACGCAGGTAAGGGGGGGGGGGAATGTTCCATCTCCTTACAGACAGCACCAGATTCGAACCCAGGTCGCTGGTGCTGTAATAGGGTCACAATGACTGCTACGCTAATCGTGTGGGGGACCAGCTCTGGTCACTGTGTTGCAGGGAAAGCTGCGATTAAACTGGAAAAGTAATCAGTGGGGGACCGCCCTTCAACACTATTGGCAATGTACCAACGTCTCTGAAGACCCATCCTGGGGCCATCGTGTAGACGCGATCATGAAGGAGGCTCACCAGAGACGATATTTCGTGAGGAGTTTGAGGAGATTCAGCATGTCACCACAGACAGTTACAGGTTTCTACAGGTGGACCGCAGAGTGCATTCTGACCAGTTGCATCACTGCCTGGTACAGAGGGGGCGAAAGCTCAGGACAGGAAAGGGCTACAAAGGGCGGTGAACTCGGCTAGCGCCGTCACGGGCATCAGTCTTCACTCCATCAAGGACATCTACAAGAGGTGATGTCTTAAGAAAGCAGCCTCTATCCTCAAGGACACCCCACCACCCAGTCTGCGCCCTCTTCGCTCTGCGACCATCAGGAAGGAGGTACAGGAGCCTGAACACAGACACTCAATGTTACAAAAACATCTTCTTCCCCTCCGCCATCAGATTTCTGAATGGACAATGAACCACAGACACTCCCTCACCTTCTCTCTTCTTTTGCACTAATTACTTTTTTAAATGAGGTATTAACAGAATTGCAATTTATAGTAATTTTGCACAATAACTATTGCCGCAAAATCACAATACTTTGTGACACATGCTCATGACAGTAAACTTGATCCTGATTACAAGGAGTCACCAGAAAATATAAAACGGAATAGCACAGGAACAGATCAAGGGGTCTGAGGGGAAGGGGAGGCCATTTAGGACTGAGTTGAGGAGAAACATCTTCACTCAGAGAGTTGTGAACTTGAGGTACTCCCAACCACGGAAAGTTCTTGAGGCCAGTTCATTAGATGTATTTAAAAGGGGAGTTGGCCGCCACCTTCCCCTGGCCCATTGAGGTCTCAGGGTTAAGAACTTCAAATTCCTGGGTGTCAACATCTCCGAGGAACAGTCCTGGAGCCTCCATATTGATGCAATTGTGAAGAAGGCTCGCCAGCGGCTATACTTTGTGAGGTCTGAGGAGATTCAGTACGTCACCGAAGACTCTCGTAAACTTCTACAGGTGTACCGTAGAGAGCATTCTGGTTGGTTGCATCACTGCCTGGTATGGAGGCGCCAACCCTCAGGACAAGAAAAAAATGGCCCATGACATCACGGGCTCCAGATTTCGCTCCATCTACAAGAGGTGGTGTCTTAAGAAAGCAGCCTCTATTCTCAAGGGGGATCTGCAGCTGAAAGACCAATGCATGTGGCAGGCTCGGGGCGAGAAACCCATGAACACTGCAGGCTGCTGGAGACTGGCTCAAAACTGGCTGAAGAGGTACCAGGTATCGGAAAAGGGATGCGAGGCGGTGCCGAAGGCACTGAGGGGTTCCTGACCATGTCGTAAGTTAGAATCTGGAGCTCGGGCTGCCAATGGTTTGGGACTGGAGTGTGTGTGGCTGTGGAAACACTGGAGGTGGATCGACGGATGCTCGGTGATCTGGGGGTGGAGGACTCCAATGGTTCTCTTTCTCTGTAAGAGGCACATCAGGAAATTTCTGCCGGCAGCGAATCTGTCTGCCTTACAGCAGGCAGCATGCAATTTTATGTAAGATGACCCTGTTTTATTGCAATGACAATAAATTGAATCTTGAAGGCCCCCCCCCCACCCCCACCACCCAGGCCACACCCTCTTCACTCTACAACCATCGGGGAAAAAGGTACAGGAGCCTGAAGATGAACACTCAGCGGCACAAGGGGCAGCTTTTCCCCCCTGTCATCAGATTCCTGCATAATCAATGAACCACAGACACTGCCCGACTTCATGGTGTGCCGAAAGAAATGAACATGTATTTTTTATTTGTTCTGTAAGCTGCGGTAAATCAGTGCCTTTACAGAGTGCTGTGTGATGTTCGGATTGTCCAGCTGTCAGAAAGAGGTCAAAATGTTGGAAGGGATGCAGAAGAAATTTACCAGGATGTTGACGGGACTGGGGATGTTGTGGGGGGGGGTGGTGAGTTACAGGGAGAGGTTGGGATTTTATTCCCTGGAGTGCATGGTTTATAAAATCAGGAGGGGCCGAGAGAAAAGTGAATGCTCAATCTTTTTCCCAGGGAAGCTAATTGTAGAACTAGAAGGTCTTTGTTCCAAGAGTGTAGGAGGTTCAGGGGGTGGGGGGGAGACCTTTTGAGTTCTATAAAAATCATGATTAATTGCAGGAACAGTGTGGAAGAACAGCAAGATCCAGGTGGCCGCACAAATTGACAAGGTGGTTAAGAAGGTAAACAGGGTGCTGGGCTTCATTGGTTAGGGGATTGAGTAGAAGAGCCATGAAGCTCTACACATCTGTGGTGAGACCACATTTGGAGAATTGTGTTCAGTTCTGGTCATCTCATTACAGGAGGGATGTGGAGAAGGTTATTTACTAAGATGTTGCCTGCATTGGAGAAGACATCCAATGGGCTTTCCTCTTTGGAGTGATGAAGGATGAGGGACGTCTTAATAGAGGTCGACAAGATTATGAGATCCAGAGGTGGACCATTTCTCCTGGAGTGACAATAGCAAACACCAGAGGACATCTGTTTAAGGTGGGGGGGGGGGGGATGGAGGAAAGTTTAGGGAAGATGTCAGAGGCATGCTTATGCCCAGTGGGGGAGGCTGGAATAATAGGGACATCGTGAGATTTATATAGATATGTATTTAAAGGCAACAGATGAAAGAGCTTCTTGGAGCCACATTCTGTCTGGAAGGGAACTTGCTATTCTAGGAGGGTCAAGTGGTTTTGCAAGCAGAGAGAGTCAAACAGACTTTCTGTGTGTGTGTGTGTGTGTGTGTATGTGTGTGAGTGTGAGAGAGAGAGACAAGACACACACAGATCACTTCTACATCATTACAGTCAGCAACTGGGACTGGAACAGGACAAGCTGGCAAGCTTGTGGAAAACCCCATTTGGAAGACGGGTTGTGAGTGCTTAGTTCAGCCTGGTCAAAGCCCTTGTGGTTCATGCAAGAGGAGAGGACTGGTTGTCTAATGTTTCACTTGGAAGAAGAGAAACAAAAAGGAACTCAGTGACCTGAAAGAAAGAGGTTATCATCTGGAGAACCCTGAGGGGGCAAGTTTCTTCAGCAAGACACTGAAGTGGTTGATGGAAGTAAATCAGCTATGGGTGTCCTGGAACAACTAAAACCTTCCTGAGTGGTAACCATTTACCTTTCAAGCGTCAGAGCCTGGTGAACTTTATAAATGTACACAGTCTAAGAATCGCCTGCAACCAGTGAACTTAGAGGAGTGAGAAGTGAGATTGGATTGTGAACCAAAGAACTTTTCTGAACTTACACACACATTACATACCACACACATTACATAGAATTAGAAGGGGGTTAAATTAGGTTAATAAGTTTGATCCTGTTTTTATGTTCAAAGATAATTAAAAGCAACTTTTGTTTAAGTAACCATTCGTCTTGGTGAATATCTATTGCTGCTGGGGTTTGGGTCCTCTGGGCTCATAACAACATTTAGACACACATGAATGCAAGAAAATTAGAAGGTTTATAGGTGTGAGGTAGGGAAAGGTTAAAAAGGTAGTGGACACAGCCTCACTCCCAACTATCGAGACCATCTACAGGTAACGCTGCCACCAGAGAGCAGCAGCAAACATCAAGGACGCACGCCACCCAGCTCACGCTCTGTTCTCTCTGTTGCCATCAGGAAAGAGGTATCGGGGTCCACAAGACTCGCACCCGCAGGTTCAGGAAGAGCTGCTCCCCCTCCACCATCAGACCACTCAACGACAAACTCAATCAGGGACTCGTTTAAGGACTCCGACTTGGGCACTTTATTGATTTTGTTTGCTCTTTCCTGTATTGCACAGTCAGTTTGTTTACATTCGTTATCAGTTTACAGTTCCTTTGTTTGTTTACATGTTCACGCTGTGTGCAGTTATTTTTTTCCTCTAACAATTCATGGAAATTCTGCCTGGGCTGCAGGAAAAAGGAATCTCAGAGTTGGATGCACTCTGATAATAAATCTGAAATTGTAAAGTATGTTTACATAAGTCGGGACAACATCATGGCCTGTAATGGTCTCGGAGAGGCATTAATAAAAGGCTTATGTGTGATGTCATGCAGGTACGCTAACAATAAATCTGAACTATAAACTATGATCACCTTAAGATTGTAGAGCAGTGGTTCTCAAACTTATTCTTTCCATTCATATTCCACCTTAAGTCATCCCTTTGCCATCGGTCCTCTGTGATTAGTAAGGGATTGCTTAAGGTGGGATGTGGGTGGGAAGGGAAGGTTGAGAATCACTTCTCACTGAAATATTTGGCTTGAGAAAAATGGTCCTTGGCCCATTTCCTTTGGAGTTCTGAAACCTTACACATAACGAGTCCATGAGGGACGATTAAAACAGTGGGTTTCAAACTTTTTCTTTCCACCCACATCCCACCTAAAGCAATCCCTTACTAATCACGAGCACCGATGGCAGAGGGGTTACTTTAAGTAGGATATGAGTGGAAAGAAAAGGTTTGAGCACCACTGTAGTTGAGGAAAAGACATTAACTATGGTCTGGACCAAGTGCTTGAATTGGCAAGGCACATGGGATTAGCTTGGACAAATAGAAAAGGGAACATGGAGGTGATGGGCTGAAGGGCCTGGTTCGGTGCTGACACGGGAGCGGGGACTTTGGCCCACATGTCTACACCAAACACGATGTCCAATTTCAACTAAAATTCTGCCTCCAGCATGTAATAACAAGGAGGAGTTTATTGTCATGCCCATTGTACGATGAACAGATTCACCAAAATTCCTGCTTGCTGCAGCCGAACAGATACTTCGCCAATAAAAAATATATAATAGCATTCATTAAATTAAATTAAATAGAGGTCACAATTACTTTGATTTTTTTAATATTAAATTTAGACCCACAGGCCCTTCCAGCCCATGTGCCCGTACCACCCAAATACCCCAATTAACCTACAACCCCCCCCACCCCAGTAAATATTTGAAGGAGGAAACTGGAGCACTCAGAGGAAACCCACAGAGAGAACTTGCAAACTCCTTACAGACAGCGCCGGATTCGAACCCGGGTCTCTGGCATTGTAATAATGTTGATGCCCTGAAGTTATTGTTAATAATTAAAATAAATAAATAAAAAGTATGTAAATAAAGGTAAAGGCTCCATTATTGTCACGTAATACTACATTTGGAATGTAACTTGCATGAGATGCTTTGGCTCTGAGGAAATAGATTCAGGCTGGCCACCCTATCGAAGCCTCTCACAACTTTATCAGCCTCCATCGGGGTCTCTCCCCAGCCTCCAGTGCTCTGGAGAAAACAACCAGAGTCTGTGCAGAGCTCATCCCCTCCACACCAGGCAGCATCCGGTAAACCTCTTCTGACCCTTTCCAAAGTCTCCACATCCTTCCCGTAATGGGGCGGCCAGAAATGCCCACGAGCATTCCAAGTGCGGCCTAAGCCAAGCCTTATCGAGCTGACTGGGGCTGTGTCCCGGAGGAAGGAGAGATTGATCTGCAAAGAAGTTTGCTTTGTCAACCAATAAAAAAAGATGCTTGTTCCCTTTTTAAACTCTCTCGTGAGAGAGAGGAGAAAGGCTCGGCCCTGAAGGAAATAAACACATTTGGCAAAAGAATCTCCTGCCAAAGCTTTCTGGCTCTGAGCATTTTTAATGATTTGTATTCAGTGCAGCCTCTCAAGTTAAGCAAGCCTTGTGGTTTCCCTTGGCAACCACTCTCTTCTGGTGGATGATTAAATTCCGTTCCCAGGAGCTCAGTGATCCTCCCAGAACATTTTAACAATCTCAGCACTGAGATCGTTGAGTCGTAGAACAGAGCAGTGCAGAATCAGGCCCCTTGACCCATCACCACCTGCTCTGATCCCATTTGCCTGTTGCAGGCCCATATCCCACCAACCACACCCTGGCCCCAACACCCTTCCACAAGCAGCTGTCTAAATGTTCTAATTCAAAATCAAAATTTGCTGTCATGAACAAGCCACAAAGTGTGTTGTTTTGCGACAGCGTCACAGGGCAAATGCTCATATAAACCACCTTACAACAATCAACAAAATTAGTGGACGAAAAGTCAGTCGGGCAGTGTCTGTGGTTCATTGATTATTCAGGAATCAGATGGCGGGGGGAAGAAGCTGTCCTTGTGCCGCGGAGTGCTCGTCTTCAGGCTCCTGTACCTTTTCCCCGATGGTAGCAGAGTGGCCTGTGTGTTGGGGATCTTTGAAGATAGAGGCTGTTTTCTTAAGACGCGGCCTCATGTCGATGTCCTCGAGGAAGTCTGGTGCCTGTGATGTCGCAGGCCAAGTTAACAAGCCTCTGGCTTTCTCTTGTCCTCAGAGTTGGCGCCTTCGTACAATCAGCCAGAATGCTCTCTGTGGTCCACCTGTAGAGGTTTACGAGAGTCTTCGGTGACATATCGAATCTCCTCAGACACCTCACAAAGTTTAGCCACTGGCGAGCCTTCTTCGTGATTACATCGACATGGAGGCTTCAGGATTCAACCAGCCTCTGCCACGTCCTCTGGTAACCCGCGCCCAATATCCACTACCCCTCTGTGCAAACAGACCTCCCCCTCTCTGAACTCCCTCTGCTGCGGCCGTGATCCAAGTCCACAAAGACCCTGCAATCTAAGTCTGATCCCGAGCGGCCACTGCCTCATAGTCCCGGAGACCTTGGTTCGATCCTGACCTGCTCCAGCACTGTCAACGAGGAGTTTCCATGGTCTCCCTGTGACCTTGTGGGTTTCACCCCACCCCCATTGTCCCACCCCGGATTCCTCCCACGTCCCAAAGGCAGAGGGGAGAGGGGAGGAGTTGATGGGTTAATTGGCCACTGCGAATTCTCCCCCGGGGTGTACGTGAGGGGTAGGATTTGGGAATTTGGGGAGGATGGATGACATGGGGGAAGGCAGGGTTACAATTTTCCTAAGATCGACCGATGTGTCAAATGCCTTCCATCTCACACTTTCTAAGAACATAGAACACTACAGCACAGTACAGGCTCTTCAGCCCTCAATGTCGTCCTTAAAACAGTACTAAACCCTCCCTACCCCAAAACTCTCTATTTTTTCTTCATCCACATGCCTGTCTGAGGAGATTTCTCCTCAGGCCCCAGTTTCCTCCCACTGTTCAAATCGTACCAGGGGTGTCAGTTAATTGGGGGTAAATCGTGTGGCGTGGACTCATGGGCCAAAATGGCCTGTTACCGCACTATATGTCTAAATCTAAAAAAAAGATTTGGCATGTCATCAGTTTCTCTAACAAACTTCTACAGCTGTCCTGTGGGAAGTTCACTGTCCAGCTCCATCACAGCCTGGTCTGGGAATTCGACTGCCCAGGAACGTAGAAAGCTCCAGAAGGAAAATAAAAACACAGCCAGGCCCATCACAGGCTCCGGCCTCCCGTCCACTGCTGACATCGACGCGAGGCGCTGCCTCAAGAAGGCAGCCGACACCATAAATGTAACCCCCCCCCCCACATCACCCTGGTCACCACCTCTTCTCAGGCAGAAGGCACAGAAGCCTGAAGACCAGCACCCCTTGGATCCTTTCCAGCAGTTATCAGGCTCTTGAACCTCCCCCTTGTACCACTTAACTATAACCTACTCTAGATCCACAAAAAGATGGCTCCACACGATTAAAACGTCATTTCTTTTCCCCTTGAACCAACTGCAAATGTGAATATTTATCATCTCTTTCCAACGTTAATTCAGCGGAAATAATTGGAATTGTCTTTTTTTACAAAGCATCTGCCTGGCTCCAACAAGAATTTCTCTTTCTCCTATTGTTAGGGGGGCTAAGCAAAGCTCATGGTAGCTCTTTAGTTGCCTTTACAACTGGCACAAGTTGAAAAACATCATGTGTTACATTTATGATGCAGTTATCTGACAAATCAATCAAGATTGCTCTCCTGGTGTGCTTACATTCCAAACTTCAAAGATTGATGTACCACGACTCCCATTTCCATTTCCTAACTCCTCACCATTCAGATGATTCCCTATCAGAGCCGTGTGCCTCCCAGTTTAGCCTCCGATTAAATAGCAGGAATGTTCTTCCTCAAAATGGGAGAGCCTGGTACCCACAGCTGCAGTGAGAAGCGCCCACCCCCCCCACCGCACCCTCTTTCTCTGTTCAAAATCTCTCGCAAGAAAGCCTCTTGCTCCTGGGGATCAGGTCCTCATTCGTTCTGTGGGTTGGGAGAGCTCTGGGGAAGGTTAATTCGGTGTCGAGTGGATAAAGCTCCAATTAATCGTCATTTTGTGGATCCCATCAGAACTTGAAGAACTTCTGCCAAGGCACCAAGACCCCTTTAGCCAAGCCACTCTTGGGAAAGATTCAACCCTTTCGAAGGAAATGGCATCGATGGGGTTAAATGAGAAAGTCTGCAAGCGCAAGGTCACGCAGAGTTCTTTATTGCAGAAAAGATAAGGAGACCATCCTCTCCAGCCCTTTGTTAAGGAATGAGAAAAGAAAGAAGGCAGGTGGCTGAAAAAAGTGGTGGGGAGAGGAGTGGCCCATGGTCAAGAGGTCAGCGGTGGATATGGAAGGGCAGGGTAGAAGGGAAAAGAGCCGGGAGGTGATGGGGGTGGGGGGTGTAGCTCTCTGAATGGAGAGGGAATGGAGTGGTGGGCAGGAGGAAAGGAGACAGAGGAGTGGCCTCACGGAAACAAAGTCGACGTTAATGCCATCTGGTCGGAGGATGCCCAGGCAGAAGATGAGGTGCGATTCCTCCGATTTACAGTCTGGCAGTGTATGAGGGCCAAGGACAGACATGACAGCAAGGGATTGGCGCAGGACATTGAATTGGGTGGACCTCTGGGAGGTCCCCGCTCCTGCAGCGGACAGAGCCAAAGTGCCCAACGTAGCGATCTCCTGGTCTGCATCCAGTCTCTGTGACATAAAGGAGACCACAGCGGGAGAACCGCACGACCCCTGCAGATTCAGGTGGAAGGACGGTTCGGGGCCTCGAATGACGGTGAAGGAGGAGGTGTGGGTGCACGCAGACTATCTCCTGCAGTCCTGGTGGAAGGTGCCAAGGGGTGATAAGCGGGAAGGGATGAGTGGATGATCACAGAGGGGGCTCACTAATGGACTTTATCCTAGTTGACGGAAATATTACAAGGAAGTGTATTCACTCAAATTTCATCAACATCTCCTCACTGGTCAGGAAGGTGCAACAGCGACTGCACTTCCTGAGAAGACTGGAGCGAGCAAAGCTACCGGCCACCATCACGTCAACCTTCTACAGGAGCTCTATCGAGAGCGTCCTGGCCGGCTGCATCACCGTGTGGGTACGGTTGCTGTAGAGAAATGGATAGGAGGTCAATCCACAGGACCATAAGAGTGGCAGAGAGGATCACTGGGGTCTCCCTCCCCCCCCGCCCACCACATTGATATGATCTACTGGGATCTTCGCCCTGAAGAGGGCACGCAAAATCATTGAGGACCCCTTTCACCCTGCACACAGCATCTTTCAGCTGCTCCCATCTGGGAAGAGATACAGGAGGATCAGAGCCAGCCCCACCAGGCTGAGGAACAGCTTCTTCCCACGGGCAGTGAGAACGCTGAACGACCAAAGGAACTGCTCACACGAATCACCCGCGACTCTCATATACACAAAACAGTCTTTAATTACTTGTACAGATGAAATACTTGTCCTGCCTATGTATTATTTGTCAGCATGTGTGTCGTGCCTGAGTGTTTTTTGCACCGAGGACCGGAGTTTCGTCAGGTTGTACTTGTGCAATCAGATGACAATAAACTTGACTTGTACATTTCACCAGGTGAGTGGGGTGGGGTTGGGGGGTGGGGGGGGTGGGGTCAATGTCTAGAGTGCAAAAGGAAAGCTTCAAAAGGCAAATAGAAATCAGTTGGGCAAGATGGAACCTCTCACTGGATAACAAGGACCTCACCCACCGGCTGTCTGGGAAACAGAGCAAGACCAGCACCTACACTCCTAAAGGAGGGTGAGGAGGGCAAGGGCTACCGGCCCCCATTTTGACCATTTTCACAGGAGCATAATTAAGAGGGTCCTGTCCGCTGCATCGCTGTGGGGGTCGGTAGCTGAAAAGCTTCGGGCCAGACGTCAATACAGAGGATCGTCACAACGGCCGAGAAGATCCCTGGGGTCTCCCTTTCCCCCTGTTGACCATAGGTATAGGAGCAGAAGATGGCCCAGTCCATCATGGACTGCTCCAATCTTCCACTCAGACCCTCTCCCCGGCCTTCTCCCAACAACCTTTGACACCTTGACCATTCAGATACTGATCAAACTCTTCCTTACATACACCCAGCAACCTGACCTCCACAGTAGTAAATTCCAGAAGTTCACTGTTCTCTGGCTGAGGAAATTCCTCTGCGTCTCTGTTTTAAATTGACACTCTTCAACCCTGAAGTTGCGCCCTCTTGTGCTAGATTGTCCTACTGTGGGAAACAACTTCACTACATCAACTCTGTCCAGCCTTCCAACAGTTGAAAAGCTTCTATGGGGTCCCCCCCCACCTCATTCTTCTGAACTCCAAGGAGTCCAGTCCAAGAACCATCAAACGTTCCTCATGAGCTAATCCCTTCATTCCAGTAATCATTCTTGTGAACCCCCTCCGAACCCTCTCCATTAGCAGCCCATCCTTTCTTAAATAGGCAGCCCAAAACTGGACCCCGTTCTCCAAGTGAGGCCTCACCAGTGCCTGATAGAGTCTCATCATTACATCCCTGCTCTTGTATGCCACCTCCTTGCCCATTAGACAATAGACAATAGACAATAGGAGCTGGAGTAGGCCCTTTGGCCTGTCGAGCCAGCACCGCCATTTTACAGATCATGGCTGATCACTACCATCAGTACCCCTTTCCAGCCTTATCCCCATAACCCTTAACTCCTTTGCCCACTAGAGTCTTATCTAACTCTCTTTTGAACATAATCAGCGAATCTGCCTCTACCACCCTCTGTGGCAGAGCATTCCACAGATTCACACTTCTCTGGGTAAATGACCCGTCAATGACCTGTGTTTAAAGCCAGGTCGGATTGGAGCATTCACACTGAAGCAAGAAAAGCTGGTTCAGTGTGACCTTTTACACAGCAACATGGCATCCCAGGTCAAAAGGAGGTGGGACCTGCAGCGTTACAGCATGGGCATCCTGGGAAGGAAGTAAGCCTTTTACACAGGAGCCTACGCAAAACATATCGGGTGTGGTACTACCGACCTTGGCAGCTAAGTACCAGGGTGAGAATGATTCCCATCCCATGTTCACCGTGTTCCCACAGGTTAGTGTGATGGTAAAAAGGCAGTTAATTACTGTCTTTCAAGGCCAGTGTAAAAGTCTCTCTGTCCTCCCCCACCCCCCACCCCCCACCTCCTTCATCCACCACCACTTCCCAAAATGTCTCTCCTCATCAGGGTCATTTTTTTAAACAAGGCAACTCCCTTTCAGTGAAAGGTGAAGGGTCGGCACCGTTTGCATGGCAGTTAGCTTGACGATGTTACAGCGCCAGCGATTTGGGTTCAAATCCGGCGCGGTCTGTAAGGAGTTGGTCCGTTCTCCCCCTGTCTGCGTGGGTTTTCCCCCAGGTGCTCCGATTTCCTCCCACCATTCGAAATATGCCGGGGCTTGTAGTGTAATTGGGCAGGCATGGACTCATGGGCTGAAATGGGGGTTGACTGTGCTGTATGACTTAATTTTTTTTTAAATTTAAAAGTGCGGATTAGATTAGACCTGGCAAAGTTCCGATCTTTTTTCCCATTAGTGCTGACTATCAGACGTTGAAGACATTATTGAGAGGAATTACTCAAAGCATCGGTGACCCCAGCAACATTGCAAAAGCCAAATTAACAGGAGCTGACATGAACGGGATGCCCTGAATTAATAAGACTATCAGGCCATACAAAAGCAGCCTCTCTGTGATCGTTGAATGAGATGTTCCTGGCCTGCAGAGTTAAACAAGAACGTCTGCAGGCACTGGAGTTGAGGGCCACAGACAAACGTGCTGGAGAAACTCAGCAGGTCGCGCAGCATTTGCAGGAAGTCAAGGGGAACCAACATTTCGGGCCTGGACCCTTGGTCAAGCTAAAAAGCAAAAAAAAAGACCTGAATGCAAAGGTGGGGAGGGGGAAGGGGGGAGAGGAGGGGCAAGGATGAGGAGCACAGGTTAACAGTGGAAGGGTAGATGAGCAGTAAGTCGAGGTAATGGGGAGGGGGCCACTCTCTGGATGGAGAGGACGAAGAAGGGTCGGAGCAGGGAAATGAGGGCAAGGCAGTCGAGGTGTCGAGCCTGAGCCCTTCGTGAGGAACTTGGGGGGGGGGGGGGGGGGGGGAAAGAAACACAGGCAGGCAGCTGGGGTGAAAGGGGAAGAGGAGTGGAGGGAGGAAGGGGCATGGGGACAAGCACAAGCTGACAGGAAAGAGGTCACTGAGTCAAGTTTATTGTCATCTGATTGTACAAGTACAACCCATCGAAACAGCGTTCTCTGGTCCTCGGTGCAAAACACGTAGACACACAACCAGACATAACACACGTACAGACAAAGAATACATATGTAGGACAGGTATGCACATAGAACACTATAGCATAGTACAGGCCCTTCAGCCCTCAAAGTTCTGCTGACCCATATTAAACCCTTCCTACCCTATAACCCTCTATCTTTCTTCCATCCATGTGTCTGCCTAAGAGTCTCTTAAATGCCCCTAATGTTCCAGCCTCCACCACCATCCCTGGCAAGGCTTTCCAGGCACCCACAACCCTCGGTGTAAAAACCTTACCCCTGATGTCTCCCCTAAACTTCCCTCCCTTCACTTTGTACACACGTCCTCTGGTGTTTGCTTTTCCTGCCCTGGGAAACAGGAGTTGGCCGTCCACCCTATCTATGCCTCTATTAATCTTGTAGACCCCTATCAAGTCTTCTCTCTCCTTCTATGCTCCAAAAAGTCGCAGCTCTGCCCAACCTTGCCTCATAATATTTGTTTTCCAATCCAGGCAACACCCTGATAAATCTCCTCTGCACCCTCTCCATAGCTTCCACATCCTTCCTCTAATGAGGTGACCAGAACTGCACTCAATATATCATCAGTACAGACCCCAGTGATCTTTTAAGTACAACACATTACAGGCCCATTGGCCCATGATGTTGTATCGTCCTATATAAGCCTACTCCACAACTCTTACCAGAGATTTGTACAGCTGCAACATAACCTCTCATCTCCTGAACTCAGTCCCCTATTAATGAATCCCAGCATCCCATAGGCCTTCTTCACCATCCTATCAACCTGTGCGGCGACCTTGAGGGATGTATGGATTTGAACCTCAGGTCCCTCTGTTTATTCACACTCTTAAGTAACCGACCATTAACCCTGTACTCAGCCTTCTGGTTTGACCTTCCAAAATGCATCACTTCACACTTATCCGGATTCAACTCCATCTGCCACTTTTCTACCCAAATCTGCATCCTGTCTATATCCTTTTGCAACCTTCATCTCCATCCACAACTCCTCCAACCTTCATGTCAGCTGTAAACGTACTGACCCATCCTTCCACCTCTTCATCTAGGTCATTTATAAAAATCACTAAGAGCAGGGGTCCCATAACAGATCCCTGCGGCCCCTCCACTAGTCACCGACCTCCGGGCAGATACTTCCCTTCTACTACTGTTCTCTGCTTTCTTCCTACAAACCATTTTTTTTATCCACACACCCAAGGTTCCACTGATCCTGAGCCTCATGACTTTCTGGACGAGTCTTTCATGGGGACCTTGTCAAATGCCTTGTTAAAATCCACGTAGACCACATCTACCACCCGACCCTCATCAATTCCTTTTGTTACCTCCTCAGAAAACTCAATTAGGCTTACGAGGCACAACCTTCCCTTCACAAAGTCCTGCTGACTGTCCTTGAGTAGACTGGACTTCTCCAAATGCTCATAGATCCTATCCTTCAGAATCCTCTCTAATAGTTTACACACCACTGACATAAGACTCACCGGTCCATAATTCCCAGAATTCTCCCTATTACCTTTTTTAAATCTTCTTTGGCTTGGCTTCGCGGACGAAGATTTATGGAGGGGGTAAAAAGTCCACGTCAGCTGCAGGCTCGTTTGTGGCTGACAAGTCCGATGCGGGACAGGCAGACACGATTGCAGCGGTTGCAAGGGAAAATTGGTTGGTTGGGGTTGGGTGTTGGGTTTTTCCTCCTTTGCCTTTTGTCAGTGAGGTGGGCTCTGCGGTCTTCTTCAAAGGAGGTTGCTGCCCGCCAAACTGTGAGGCGCCAAGATGCACGGTTTGAAGGGTTATCAGCCCACTGGCGGTGGTCAATGTGGCAGGCACCAAGAGATTTCTTTAGGCAGTCCTTGTACCTTTTCTTTGGTGCACCTCTGTCACGGTGGCCAGTGGAGAGCTCGCCATATAACACGATCTTGGGAAGGCGATGGTCCTCCATTCTGGAGACGTGACCCATCCAGCGCAGCTGGATCTTCAGCAGCGTGGACTCGATGCTGTCGACCTCTGCCATCTCGAGTACTTCGACGTTAGGGGTGTAAGCGCTCCAATGGATGTTGAGGATGGAGCGGAGACAACGCTGGTTGTCTTTGCAGATGATGCCACTTTAGTTGCCCATTCAGAGCCAGCTCTTCAGCGCTTGACGTCCTGCTTTGCGGAAACTGCCAAAATGTTTGGCCTGGAAGTCAGCCTGAAGAAAACTGAGGTCCTCCATCAGCCAGCTCCCCACCATGACTACCAGCCCCCCCACATCTCCATCGGGCACACAAAACTCAAAACGGTCAACCAGTTTACCTATCTCGGCTGCACCATTTCATCAGATGCAAGGATCGACAATGAGATAGACAACAGACTCGCCAAGGCAAATAGCGCCTTTGGAAGACTACACAAAAGAGTCTGGAAAAACAACCAACTGAAAAACCTCACAAAGACAAGCGTATACAGAGCCGTTGTCATACCCACACTCCTGTTCGGCTCCGAATCATGGGTCCTCTACCGGCACCACCTACGGCTCCTAGAACACCTTTTTTAAATAAGGGGACTTCATTTGTCATTCTCCAATCCTCCGGCACCTCCCTGCAGCCAAAGAGGATTTAAAGATCATAGCTACTGATCCAGCTATCTCTCCTCTCACTTCCCACAGCAGCCTGGGGTACATTGCAGATGCCCCCAGGGACTTAACAATCTTGAAGTTTTTTTTAAGTAGATCCAACACTTCCTCATCCTTAATCTCCAGACTGCCCAACACACAGTCCTGTTCAATTTCAACCTCACCCTCATCAAGGTCCTTTTCTCTTGTAAATACTGAAGCAAAGTATTAATTTAGGATGACCCCGACCTGCTCCACCTCCAGACACATGTTGTCTCCTTTATCCATTAGCGCAGTGGTTCTCAACCTTTTACTTTCCACTCACATCCCTCTTTAAGTAATCCCTATGCCATCGGTGCTCTATGATTAGTAAGGGGTTGCTTAAGGTGGGATGTGGGTGGGAAGGAAAGGTTGAGAATCACTGCTCTAGACCCAATTGTTACTGAAATATTTTGCCTGAGAAAAATGGTCATTTGGCCCATTTCCTTTGGAGCTCTGAAACCGTGCACATAACGAGTCAATGAGTCAATTAAAACAGTGGTTTTCAAACTTTTTCTTTCCACCCACGTCCCACCTTAAATAATCCCTATGCCGTAGATGCTCTGTGGGATTGCTTAAGGTGGGATGTGGGTGGAAAGAAGAAGATTGAAAACCACTGTCTTAGCAGCCGTACCTTCATTCTCGTCATCCTTCTGTTCTTCAATACACATAGAACACCCTGGGGTTCTCCTTAATGCTACATGTCAAGGCCTTCTCATGCCCCCTTCGGGCTCTCTTAAATCCTTTCTTAAGCTCCTTCCTGGCTACCGTATTCTTCTCATGAGCCCTTCCTGTTTCCTGCCTCCTCTATCTAATAGACGCTTCCTTCTTCCTCTTCGCTAGTTGCCTCACCTGTTTCGTCAGCCACGGTTCCCTTTTCCTTCTCCCAGTGGGACAAACCTATCCTGAAGCCTGCACAGTTATTCCCTAACTTTCCTCCACCCTACTTCTGTGCTTTCACCCTTGAAAATCTGGTTCCAATTTTCTCTCAATAGTTCTTTCCTCATCCCTTCATAATTAGTCCTTCCCCACTTTGTCTGTTTTTATCCTTATCCATGGCTATTCTGAAGCTCGGTGAGTTATGGTCACTCTCACCAAAATGCTCCCCCACCGAGAGGTTGCCACCTGACCAGGTTCATTCTCCTCTCGTCAGCTGGTCCACAGACTGTATCAAAAATCCTACCTGAATACACCAGAAAAATTCGGCCCCATCTATCCCCTTGTAGTCAGTAGGTGCCAGTCAATATTAGGGAAGTTGAAATCACACCATTATAGATAGAATAAATAATGGAGGGTCAGTGTGAGCAGTTCCTTTGGTCGTTCAGCATTCTCACTGCCCGTGGGAAGAAGCTGTTCCTCAGCCTGGCGGTGCTGGCTCTGATCCTCCCGTATCTCTTCCCCAACAGGAGCAGCTGAAAGACGCTGTGCGTGGGGTGGAAGGGGTCCGCAACAATAGGTGGATACAGGTGGGTGGGTAGAGGAGAAAATGGCTGAGCTGATGGGGGGGCAGTCGGAAAGAGAGCAGACCCTTTGGCTGGGGGACTCTGTGCAACAAAGCGAAAGAGGGAGCCGCGTTTGGAGAAGGAGCGCGCTCCTCGAAGGTCCCAACGCCATTAAAGCTGCTGGGTCAGCTTGTCAGCACGCTGCTCTTTGCGGGATCTTGCTGGGCGCGCAAGGTTGCCCAAGTAAAAGGCTAAGGCACCTTTCCCAAGAAGGGATCAGCAGAGAGGGGAGGTGACAGAGAAATCAATCAGGGCCATCAAAAGCGACTCAGAACACAGAGCAGAAGAGCACAAGTACAGGCCCTTTGGCCCGTGTATCTGTACTGAACATGATGTCCAAATCAAACTAAACCCTCCTGCTTGAAATGATATTCTTCAATAGTCACGTGCCTACCGAGAAGCCAAAAACACTGAACCATAGAACCCTACAGCACTGAAAACAGGCCCTTTGGCCCTTCAAGTCTGTTCCAAAAACATAATTCCGTTAGTCCCATTGACCTGCACCCAGTCCATAACAATCCAGCCCTCTCCCATCCATTTATCTATCCAATTTATCCTTAAGATCGAGCCCACATTTACCATGTTAGATGGCAGCTCATTCCAAACTCCCACCAGTCTCTGAATGAATACGGTCCCCCTAAACCTTTCCACTTTCACCATAAAGCCATGACCTCTTGTATTTATCTCTCCTAATCTAACTGGAAAGAGCCTTCTCACATTTACTCTGTCTATACCCCTCATAATTTTGTAAACTTCTATCAAATTTCCCCTCATTCTTCTACGCTCTAAGGAATAAAGTCCTAACCTGTTTAATCTTTCCCTGTAACACAGTTCTTGAAGACCCGGCAACATCCTAGTAAATCTCTGCACTCGTTCAATCTTACTGATATCTTCCTATCGTTAGGTGTCCAGAAATGCACACAATATTCCAAACTTGGCCTCACCAATGTCTTATACAACTTTACCATAACATCCCAACTCCTGTACTCAATACTTTGATTTACGAAGGCCAATGTGCTAAAAGCTCTTTTTACAACCCTATCCACCTGTGATGCCACTTTCGGGGAATTATGTATCTGTATTCCCAGGTGTCTCTGTTCTACCGCACTCCTCAGTTCCCAACCATTTACCGTGTACGGCCTTTCTTGGTTTGTTCTTTTAAAATGCAACATCTCACATTTGTCTGCATTAAATTCCATCTGCCATTTTTCAGCCCATTTTTCCAGATTCCTCTGCAAACTTTGAAAACCTTCTTCACCGTCCACAACCCCTCCAATCTTAGTGTCACCTGCAAACTTGCTGATCCAATTTACCACATTATCATCCAGATCATTGATATAGATGACAAGCCAACAATGATCCTAGCACCGATCCCTGAGGCACAGCTCTCAACACAGACCTCCAATCCAAGAAGCAACCATCCACCTGTCTTCTCCCATTCAGCCAATTTCGAATCCAGTTTACAACCTCTTCATGGATACCTAATGTCCGAACCTTCTGAACTAACCTTCCATGTGGGACCTTGTCAAAGGCCTTACTGAAGTCCATGTAGACAACATCCACAGCCTTTCCTTCATCTACTTTCATGGTAACCTCCTAGAAAAACTCTATAAGATTGGTTAAACACAACCTATCACGGACAAAAGGCACCGACTATCCTTAATCAGCCCTTGGCCGTCCAAATATCTCAGAACACACTTCAATAATCTGCCCACTACTGACATCAGGCTCACCGGCCTGTAATTTCCTGGTTTACATTTTGAGCCTTCTTTAAACAGCAGATGGACATGAGCTCCCCTCCAATCCTCCAGCTCCGGATCAGTGGCTAAAGACATTTGAAATATTTCTGCCAGGTCCCCTGCAAATTCTACCATCCTCTCCCTCAAGGTCTGAGGGAAATCCTCTCAGGCCCGGTGGATATATCTTCCTTTATTCGTTGTAAAGCAGCAAGCACCTCCTCCTCTTTAATCTCTTCATGTTCCATGTCTCTACTGCTTGTTTCCCTTCCTTCCTTATACACGATGCCAGTTTCCTGAGTAAATACTGATGCAAAAAAACCTGTTCAGGATCTCCCCCATCTCGTGGGGCTCCACACATAGATGACCACTCTGGTCCTCTAGGGGACCCTTACTATCCTTCTACTCTTAACATACTTGTAGAAACCCTTCGGGTTACCTTCACATTATCTACCAAAGCAACTTCATGTCTTCTTAACAAGATCAATACCATACCTTGAAAACTAGGGTTCCCTATGCCAGTTAACCTTACCTTTGATCCTGATTTACTGATTTTGTATCTGCGTCCACTTGATGTAATATATGGGCCACACATCTCCCTTCATCTTCAATCCTTCCAAAGTGCAGACAAGTGTGAGGGTTTTGGAAGTACATGGTAAATGGTCAGGCACTGAGAAGTGCAGGAGAACAGAAGGACCAGGGATACAGATACATAATTCCCTGAAAATGACGACACAGGTGGATAGGGTTGTAAAGAGAGATTTTGGCAAATTGACCTTCATAAATCAAAGTATTGAGAACAGGAGTTGGGATGTTATGGTAAAGTTGTATAAGATGTTGGTGAGGCCAAATTTGGAGTATTGTTTGCAGTTCTGGTTACCTAACTACAGGAAAGATATTAATAGAATAGAAAGAATGCAGAGAAGATTTACTAGGATGTTGTCCAGACATCAGGAACTGAATTACAGGGAAAGGTTAAACAGGTTAGGACTTTATTCCCTGGAGTGTTGTGGAATGAGGGGAGATTTGATAGAGGTATTTAAAATTCTGAGGGGGATAGATGGAGTAAATATAAGTAGGCTTTTTCCACTGAGGGTAGGTGAGATAAAAACCAGAGGACATGGGTTAAGATTGACAGGGGAAAAGTTTAGGGGGAACATGGGGTGAAACTTCCTCACACAGAGAGAGGTGGGGAGGGTGTGGAATGAGCTGCCAGCTGAGGTGGTGAATGTGGGCTCAATGTTAACATTTAAGAAGAATTTGGAGAGGTCCATGGATGGGAGGGATTCAGAGAGCTATGGACTGGGTGCAGGTCAGTGGCACTAGGCAGAAAAATGGTTCAGCAATGGTTCAGGGGCCTGTTTCTGTGCTGTACGTGACATTTTTACCATGGGAATAAGATATCAATGGCTTTCATAAATTTTATAAGCCTCTATCAGGTCTCCCTTCCGCCTCTGACACTCCAGTGAAAGCAATGCAAGTTGAACCAAACCTTTGCCAAACCCGGGGTCACTGGAACTGGGAGGTCTGAAACGTTGACTGTTTCTGCGTCGCTGAGCTTGCTCAACTGGCTGAGCATTCCAACAACAAATTAAAATGTAGACATACAGCATGGTAATAGGCCTTTCCGGCCCACGAGCCTGTACTGCCCAACTGCACCCGATTGACTTAAGTTTTCTGAATGATGGGTGGAAACTGGAGCACCTGGAGGAAACCCACGCAGACACAGGGAGAGCATACAAGCACCCTACAGACACCGGGGGATTCGAACCCCGGGTCGCTGGCATTGTACTAGCCTCTACGCTAACCGCTCCGTTCCCAGAGAAGGGAACATCCTCGTGACTCCCCTGTTCTGTGGACATCCACAGCATGTGGAACAGATGGCCCCTGAATAATTGCATTGAGCAGAAGTCTCTCTGCCAGAATGAAGTGCAGATGGAAATACCTCAGCTGTTAATTAATTCATCACATGGCAAAGAAAAATGAGGGAAGAATTTGACTCCAACAGACTCTACCACTTGTGATCAACCACACGCCCCCCCAAGACCTCAATCGGTATCTTCTTTGCAAGATCTGACACCCCGAGGCTGGTTCCACTGGCAGGTGAGACTAGAACAATGCCTCAAAGTTTGGTGGGGGGAAGCAGATTTAGGACAAGATAGAGAGGAGGTGTGAATCTCTGATGGGACCATATTTGTGTTCATCTCTGGTCCCCTCATTATAGGAAGGATGTGGAAGCTTTGAAGAGGGCGCAGAGGAGATTTACCCAGGATGTTGCCTGGAGTAGAGGAAGTGTCTTACGAGGCAAAGTTTAGCAGAGCTGGGGCAAAGAAGGATGAGAGGAGATTTAATAGAGGTTGACAAGATATTATGAGAGGAAGAGATAAGAAGGAGAGCCAGCGCCTGTTTCCCACAGTGAGAGTAGTGAACACCAGAGGACATCTGTTTAAGGTGAGTGGATGAACATTAGGGGTCATTTTAATTTAAACCCAGAGAGTGGTGGGTGCCTGGAATGCATTGCCAAGGGGTGGAGGTGGAGGCTGGCGCAATCAGGACATTTGAAAGACTCTTAGACAGGCACATGGATGTAAGAAAAAGAGAGGCTTATGGATGTGCGGGAGGGGAGGGTCAGATTGTTGTGGAGTAGGCTAATAGAGGTCGATACAACATCATGGGCCAATGGATCTGTAATGTGTTGTACTTAAAAGATCACTGGGGTCTGTACTGATGATGTTGACCAGGAGCATTGCTTAAATGGAACCATAGAGCATCACAGCACAGAAACAAGCCCTTCAGCTTCTCTGGTCTGTGCCGGACTATTGTTCTGTCCAGACCCTCTGACCTGCACGCAGTCCATAACTCTCCAAACCCCTCCCATCCAGGTACCTCTCCAAATGTTTCTTAAATGTTAAAATTGAGCCTGCATTCACCACTTCAGCTGGAAGCTTGTTCCACACTCCCAACACCCTCAATATAAAGAAGTTCCCCCTCATCTATCCACTAAACATTTCCGCTTTAACCCTTAACCCATGTCCTCTGATATGTACCTGACCTCCCTCAGTGGAAAAAGCCGACCTGCATTTATTCTGTCTATTCCCCTCAATTTTAAATACCTCAATCAAATTTCTCCTCATTCTTCTATGCTCCAGATAAAATCCTAACCCAGTGGTTCTCAACCTTTTTCTTTCCACTCACATCCCACTCACTTTAAGTCATCCCTGTGCCATTGGTGTTCTGTGATTAGTCAGGGGCTGTTTAAGGTGGGATGTGGGTGGGAAGGGAAGGTTGAGAATCACTGTTCTAGACCCAATTGCTAGTGAAATAGTTGGCTTGAGAAAAATTGTCATTGGTCCATTTCCTTTGGAGTTCTGAAACCGTGCACATAACAAGTTCATGAGCGACGATTAAAACAAGGGTTTTCAAACTTTTTCTTCCCAACCAAATCCCACCTTAAGCAATCCCTTACTATCACAGAGCCCTGAAGGCATAGGGATTAGTTAAAGTAGGATGTGAGTGGAGAGGGAAAGGTGGAGAACCCCAGCCTAACCTTTTTAACCTTGCCCTGGCACTCAGTTTCTGAAGTCCGGGCAACATCCAAGTAAATCCTCTCTGCACTCATTCAATCTCATTCATATATTTCCAGGATGGCAGTGAGGTGCTCCCTCAATCCCACGCCTCCTGCGGTGAGGCACTCCCTTACTACTCCCCCTCCCACAAATGCAACGCTCCATCTGCTCCAACGGCCATGGAGAGGGTTGCAGCTATCTCCATTACAAGGAGCCTTAGCGACCCAGGAGTGCCAGAGACGCTGGTGCCCCAAGCCCACAACAGTACCCAACTTTCCCCTCCACTGGACCCTGCATCCAGACCCCATCACACAGCACCCTGCACCCAGACCATCAACCTTTCCGGACCCCATCACACAGCACCCTGCACCCACACCCCATCACACAGAACCCTGCACCCAGACCATCACCCTGCCCAGACCCCATCACACAGCACACTTCACCCACACTCAATCAAACAGCACCCTGCACCCGGACCATCACCCCTGCCTGGACCCATTCACACAGCACACTGCACTCACACCCCATCACACAGCACCCTGCACACAGACCATCACCCTGCCTGGACTCATCAGACAGCACACTTCAACCGCACTCCATCACACAGCATCTTGCACCCAGCCTGTACCCCAACACACAGCACCCTGCACCCACACCCCATCACACAGCACCCTGCACCTGGCCTGTACCCCAACACACAGCACCCTGGACCCACACCCCATCACACAGCACCCTGCACCCACACCCCATCACACAGCACCCTGCACCCAGCCTGTACCCCAACACACAGCACCCTGCACCCACACCCCAACACACAGCACCCTGCACCCACACCCCATCACACAGCACCCTGCACCCAGCCTGTACCCCAACACACAGCACCCTGCACCCAGCCTGTACCCCATCACACAGCACCCTGCACCCACACCCCAACACACAGCACCCTTCACCCACACCCCATCACACAGCACCCTGCACCCACACCCCAACACACAGCACCCTGGACCCACACCCCAACACACAGCACCCTGCACCCAGCCTGTACCCCATCACACAGCACCCTGCACCCACACCCCAACACACAGCACCCTTCACCCACACCCCATCACACAGCACCCTGCACCCACACCCCAACACACAGCACCCTGGACCCACACCCCAACACACAGCACCCTGCACCCAGCCTGTACCCCATCACACAGCACCCTGCACCCACACCCCAACACACAGCACCCTGCACCCACACCCCATCACACAGCACCCTGCACCCACACCCCAACACACAGCACCCTGCACCCACACCCCATCACACAGCACCCTGGACCCACACCCCATCACACAGCACCCTGCACCCAGCCTGTACCCCAACACACAGCACCCTGCACCCACACCCCATCACACAGCACCCTGGACCCACACCCCATCACACAGCACCCTGCACCCACACCCCATCACACAGCACCCTGCACACACACCCCAACACACAGCACCCTGCACCCAGCCTGTACCCCATCACACAGCACCCTGCACCCACACCCCAACACACAGCACCCTTCACCCACACCCCATCACACAGCACCCTGCACCCACACCCCAACACACAGCACCCTGGACCCACACCCCAACACACAGCACCCTGCACCCAGCCTGTACCCCATCACACAGCACCCTGCACCCACACCCCAACACACAGCACCCTGCACCCACACCCCATCACACAGCACCCTGCACCCACACCCCAACACACAGCACCCTGCACCCACACCCCATCACACAGCACCCTGCACCCACACCCCATCACACAGCACCCTGCACCCAGCCTGTACCCCAACACACAGCACCCTGCACCCAGCCTGTACCCCATCACACAGCACCCTGCACCCACACCCCAACACACAGCACCCTTCACCCACACCCCATCACACAGCACCCTGCACCCAGCCTGTACCCCAACACACAGCACCCTGCACCCACACCCCATCACACAGCACCCTGCACCCACACCCCATCACACAGCACCCTGCACCCACACCCCAACACACAGCACCCTGCACCCACACCCCAACACACAGCACCCTGCACCCACACCCCATCACACAGCACCCTGCACCCAGCCTGTACCCCAACACACAGCACCCTGCACCCACACCCCAACACACAGCACCCTGCACCCACACCCCAACACACAGCACCCTGCACCCACACCCCATCACACAGCACCCTGCACCCACACCCCAACACACAGCACCCTTCACCCACACCCCATCACACAGCACCCTGCACCCAGCTTGTACCCCAACACACAGCACCCTGCACCCACACCCCAACACACAGCACCCTGCACCCACACCCCATCACACAGCACCCTGCACCCAGCCTGTACCCCAACACACAGCACCCTGCACCCAGCCTGTACCCCATCACACAGCACCCTGCACCCACACCCCAACACACAGCACCCTTCACCCACACCCCATCACACAGCACCCTGCACCCACACCCCAACACACAGCACCCTGGACCCACACCCCAACACACAGCACCCTGCACCCAGCCTGTACCCCATCACACAGCACCCTGCACCCACACCCCAACACACAGCACCCTTCACCCACACCCCATCACACAGCACCCTGCACCCACACCCCAACACACAGCACCCTGGACCCACACCCCAACACACAGCACCCTGCACCCAGCCTGTACCCCATCACACAGCACCCTGCACCCACACCCCAACACACAGCACCCTGCACCCACACCCCATCACACAGCACCCTGCACCCACACCCCAACACACAGCACCCTGCACCCACACCCCATCACACAGCACCCTGGACCCACACCCCATCACACAGCACCCTGCACCCAGCCTGTACCCCAACACACAGCACCCTGCACCCACACCCCATCACACAGCACCCTGGACCCACACCCCATCACACAGCACCCTGCACCCACACCCCATCACACAGCACCCTGCACCCACACCCCAACACACAGCACCCTGCACCCAGCCTGTACCCCATCACACAGCACCCAGCACCCACACCCCAACACACAGCACCCTTCACCCACACCCCATCACACAGCACCCTGCACCCACACCCCAACACACAGCACCCTGGACCCACACCCCAACACACAGCACCCTGCACCCAGCCTGTACCCCATCACACAGCACCCTGCACCCACACCCCAACACACAGCACCCTGCACCCACACCCCATCACACAGCACCCTGCACCCACACCCCAACACACAGCACCCTGCACCCACACCCCATCACACAGCACCCTGCACCCACACCCCATCACACAGCACCCTGCACCCAGCCTGTACCCCAACACACAGCACCCTGCACCCAGCCTGTACCCCATCACACAGCACCCTGCACCCACACCCCAACACACAGCACCCTTCACCCACACCCCATCACACAGCACCCTGCACCCAGCCTGTACCCCAACACACAGCACCCTGCACCCAGCCTGTACCCCATCACACAGCACCCTGCACCCAGCCTGTACCCCATCACACAGCACCCTGCACCCACACCCCAACACACAGCACCCTGCACCCACACCCCAACACACAGCACCCTGCACCCACACCCCAACACACAGCACCCTGGACCCACACCCCATCACACTGCACCCAGCCTGTACCCCAACACACAGCACCCTGCACCCACACCCCAACACACAGCACCCTGCACCCACACCCCAACACACAGCACCCTGCACCCACACCCCATCACACAGCACCCTGCACCCACACCCCAACACACAGCACCCTGCACCCACACCCCATCACACAGCACCCTTCACCCACACCCCATCACACAGCACCCTGCACCCAGACCATCACCCTGCCCGGACCCCGTCACCCAGCCCGCAGACAGTCCTCACTCACCTCGTCCCCCTGTCGCTCATCTTCCTCGCCGTCTTGCTCCGGGCGATGTCCCTCTCCCTCTGTCTCTGTCCCGCCTCGCTCGTCCTCTGCTCTTGCTGACACACGCACCCCTCCTGGGAAACTGTTCCAGCTATGAACGCCCTCTATTCTTGCCCCATTCCGAGGGTGGAGGGGCCAGAGAGGCAGCAAACACCGTCTGAATAGCTGCTCCCTCCCTCCCAACACGGCTCGAAGCCGCGCCTCTTCCCTCTTCGCCGCTGGGCAGGGGAATGATGTCTTGATCTGGAATACCTGGCGTTTGGGAATGGGAGAGAGAGAGAGTGGGGGGGGGGGGGGGGGGTGAAAGATAAAAAGAAGGAAGAAAAAGAAAGAAAGAGAGATAAAAGACTGCAGGGGTAGAAATGCAGGGCCGATTAAAGACGCAGGACTGGTTAAAACATTGTTGAGCCTCTTGGAGACAGGAAAATGATGGTCTGTAAAAGGCAGGTGGCAGAGACCCCGAAACATCCCCCCCCCCCCCCCACCTCCCCGTGAATCAGCTCCAGGGGTTTGATGGAAGAAAGTCAAATAGGAGGTCGGAGGGGTAGGTTGTAGGAGGAGAGTATGGTGCTGAGGACTTGGAGGAGTTATGGAAGGTGCAGGGGATGGGTGGGATACAAAGATACTGGGGTGTGTAGGGGGCGGGGGGTTACAGAGATAGTGAGGGTTGTAGGGACCAGAGGGGGGTTAGAGAGATACTGAGGGTTGTGGGGACCAGAGGGGGGTTAGAGAGATAGTGAGGGTTGTAGGGACCAGAGGGGGGTTAGAGAGATACTGAGGGTTGTGAGGACCAGAGGGGGGTTAGAGAGATACTGAGGGTTGTGGGGACCAGAGGGGGGTTAGAGAGATACTGAGGGTTGTGAGGACCAGAGGGGGGTTAGAGAGATACTGAGGGTTGTGGGGACCAGAGGGGGGTTAGAGAGATACTGAGGGTTGTGGGGACCAGAGGGGGGTTAGAGAGATACTGAGGGTTGTGGGGACCAGAGGGGGGTCAGAGAGATAGTGAGGGTTGTAGGGACCAGAGGGGGGTTAGAGAGATACTGAGGGTTGTGAGGACCAGAGGGGGGTTAGAGAGATACTGAGGGTTGTGGGGACCAGAGGGGGGTTAGAGAGATACTGATGGTTGTGGGGACCAGAGGGGGGTTAGAGAGATACTGAGGGTTGTGAGGACCAGAGGGGGGTTAGAGAGATACTGAGGGTTGTGGGGACCAGAGGGGGGTTAGAGAGATACTGAGGGTTGTGGGGACCAGAGGGGGGTCAGAGAGATACTGAGGGTTGTGGGGACCAGAGGGGGGTTAGAGAGATACTGAGGGTTGTGGGGACCAGAGGGGGGTCAGAGAGATAGTGAGGGTTGTGGGGACCAGAGGGGGGTTAGAGAGATACTGAGGGTTGTGGGGACCAGAGGGGGGTCAGAGAGATACTGAGGGTTGTGGGGACCAGAGGGGGGTCAGAGAGATACTGAGGGTTGTGGGGACCAGAGGGGGGTCAGAGAGATACTGAGGGTTGTGGGGACCAGAGGGGGGTCAGAGAGATCGTGAGGGTTGTGGGGACCAGAGGGGGGTTAGAGAGATATTGAGGGTTGTGGGGACCAGAGGGGGGTCAGAGAGATCGTGAAGGTTGTCGGGGCCAGAGGGGGGTTACAGAGCTAGGGAGGAGCGTTGGGATCAGGTGATGTGAATGCCAGTGGGAGAGGGAAGAAAAGAAAGGAGTGAAGCGGTGCTGGGGCAGGGCGGAGGGCTGAAAATGGCGCTCTCTCACAGGAGCAAGGTATGGGCGACGGGCAGGCGAAAGGGAAGGAAAGGATTTGGGGAGGAGGGAAAGCAAGGGGGGAGAATGAAGGGAAATTGGATCCGCTGGGGTTCACGCCGTCTTGTTGTTGAGCGTCGAGACGGAACACGAGGCGTTCCTCCAATGCACGGGTGGCCTCATCTTGGTAGAACGGGAGAGTACAGACAGACATGTCAGTGCGGACTTGAAATGAGGGGCCGCTGGGAGGTCCTTGCTATTGCAGTGGAAAGAGCAAAGGTGCTCAATGAAGCGACGTACCGGTTGGCGTCCAGTCTCCCTGATGTAGAGGAGGCCACATCGGGAGCACTAGATGAGTGTTGCAGATTCACCTTCCAATCGAACTGCCGTCAATGAATCGAGATTGTTCTTTTCTTTCCCCAGAGTTTTAAAAGTTCAAAGTTCAGTTTTATTACGAACATGACATCACGGACAACCCTGACGTTCTTTTCCCACGGGTCAGGCAGAATTTCTACTTTACTCAAGAAAATGAGATGGAAAGAGAGAAATATAAAGAAAGGAATGTAAACAATACAGAAAAAAATATTCAGAACTAAATAATGTGCAAGGCAAGAGACCGTAAATTAGTCTCTGATTGAGTTACAAGTGTTGCTTCATGTGGAGGGACTGGGGCCCTCCACATGAAGTGGCAGCGAGTCAGAATCAGGATCAGGATTTATTGACATGAAATTCGGGGTTTTGCTGCAGCATCAAAGGGCAAACATTCATATTATAACCATCTTACGACGTTACTGTAAAAAAATAACAACAAAACTGCATGAAAAGTAAGGCCGTGTCTTCGGTTCGTTGATGATTCAGGAATCTGATGGCAGTGGGGAAGAAGCTGTCCTTGTGCCGCTGAGTGTTTGTCTTTAGGCTCCTATACCTTTTCCCCAATGGTAGCAGAGTGAAGAGGGCATGGCCTGGGTGGTGGGGGTCTTTGAGGATAGAGGCTGCCTCATGTAGATGTCCTCGATGGAGTGGAGTCTGGTGCCTGTGATGTCGCAGAGGAGTTAAGAACCCTCTGGAGTTTATTCTTGTCCTGAGAGTTCTTGTCCAGGCAGTGATGCAACCAGCCAGAATGCTCTCCACGGTACACCTGTAGAGGTTTACGAAAGTCTTCGGTGACCTACTGAATCTCCTCAGACACCTCACAAGGTATAGCCGCTGGTGTGAGCCTTCTTGATTGCATCAACATGGAGGCTCCAGGGCAGATCCTCAGAGATGTTGACACCCAAGAATTTGAAGCTCTTGACCCTCTCCATCACTGTCATTACACCATTCAACGAGCTGCTCTATCTCCCTCCTGTTCGCTTCCTCATCGCCATTTGTGATTCTGCCGACAACTGTGATGTCATCGGCAAACTTGTAGATAGCATTGGAATTGTGCCTGGCCGCACAGTTGTGGGTGAATAAGGAGTAGAGCAGTGGGCTAGCACACATCCTTGGGATGAGCCTACGTTGGTAATCAGTGAGGTTGAGACGCTGTTTTCAATTTGTACTGACTGTGGTCTTCCAATGAGAAAGTCGAAGTTGCAGAGGGGGGTACGGAGGCCTGGAGTTTGTAGCGTTTTGACCAGCTCTGAGGGAATGATGGTGTTGAAGGCCAAGCTGTAGTCGATGAAGAGAAGCTGTGTGTGTGAGTTACTGTTTTCGAGGTGATGCAGAGCTGAGTGGAGACCCAGCGATATTGCATCTGCTGTGGAGCGATTGTGACAATAGGTGAATTGTAGCGGGTCCAGATCTTTCCTCAGGTACGTGTTAATTCTGGCCATGACCAGCCTCTCAAAGCATTTCATCCCAGTAGAAGTTAGTGCTTCTGGGTGGTAGTGGTTGAGGCAGCTCGCACTACTCTTCTTGGGTACCGGGATGATTGATGCCCTTTAGAAGCAGGTGGGAATCTCTGACTGCAGCAATGAGAGACTGAAAATGTCCGTGAACACTCCGGCAGATATTCAGTCCCCTGCCTGGTGCGCCGTCAGGGCCTGACGCCTTGCAAGGGTTCACTCTCTTGAGTGTTGTTCTGACGTCAGCCTCAGAGTCACAGATCCCAGGGACCTCAGCCTTTTCGGAGATTGCAGTAGGCACTGTTTAGTTCTTCTTCTCAAAGTGGCCATAGAAGCTCATTGGGTAGTGAAACATTGCGGCCATCTATAGTGTTTGCCCTCTCTTTGTCGACTGTAATGGCCTGTACTCTCTGCCATAGCTGGTGTCTATCCGTCTCTGACTATAGCTTCCTCCAGAATTGGCACTTTGCTTCAGAGATGGCCTTCCGCAGGTTGTACCTGGACCTTGTAAAGATCCTGATCCCTGGCCTTAAACGCCCTTGTTCCCACCTTCGGCAAGTGGCAGATTCTCTGATTCATCCAGGGCTTCTGGTTGGGGAGCAGTGACTATGTGCGTGTGGGCTCACACTTATCCATGCAGGTCTTGATGAAGTCGGTGACACCTGTCGCAATTTCATTTGAGTCTACGGATGAGTTCCTGAATACGTACGTTCCAGGCCACTGATTCAAGGCAGTCCTGCAGACACTCCTCCACCTTCCTCAACCACTCCTTCACTGACGTCACCACTGGTGGTGTGGTCCTCAGTGTCTGCTTGTACACCAGGACTAGAAGTACAGCAGGTGATCAGACATGCCAAAGTGTGGTCGTGGTATGGCTCAGTAGGCATTTTCATGGTGGTGTAGCAGTAGTCGAGTGTGTTGATTCCCCTGGTCTCGCATGTGACATGTTGGTGGAGACTTCTTCAGGTTGGCCTGATTGAAATCTCTCACAATAATTGAGAAGGCATCCTGATGCATTGTCTCATGGCTGTCTATCAGAGTGGAACATTACTGTGGTCACAGGGTTATTGTTACGAGCCCAAAGGACCCAAAACCCAGCAGCAATAGACATTCACCAAGACAAGTAGTTACTACTTAAAACAAAAGTTGCTTTCATTATCTTTAACCATGAAAATAGAATCAAACTTTAACTTAACTCTATTTATTTACTTAACCTAACTTAACCCCCTTCTAATTCTAAGCACACTTGTGTGTAAGTTCAGAAAAGTTCTTTGGTTCACAGTCCAATCTCACTTCTCACTCCTCCAAGTTTTCTGGTTGCAGGCAATTCTTATACTGTGCACAGCATTTAACACATATAAAGTTCACCAGGCTTTGGTGCTCGAAAGGTAAATGTTTACTGATCAGGAAGGTTCTCGTAGGGTTGGCAAAGAGAGATTTGTTGTTCCAGGATTTCCACAACTGAGGTACCACCATTAGTCAACTCAATGTCTCGCTGATGAAACTTGCCCCATCATGGTTCTCTGGATTATAACCTATTTCTTTCAGGCTACATCAGATTTCTGTTCCATTTATTCCAAGAGAAACATCAGACAGATAGCACTTCCAGCCATCCGCCACTCTGGAGTTTGTTTCTGTTCCAACCAGCTTCTCCTGGCTTGTTTCAGCTGTGAATCTCTCTCTCTCTCTCTCTCATCTGAGATACCAACTGCCAGAAAGCCCATGTGACTCTCACACTTGCAAAACCCTTGACCTTCTCCAGCAAATAGGAGTTAGTCTTCTTGGACAAGCTGTTGTCTTTAGGTAAACAAAAACCCAGGAGTGATCTTTCTGTGCACTCTGTTAAAACCCTTGCAAAGAGCTTTCAACAGCCAGAGTGTTCCTGCTTGTTGCTTTAATGACATAATTTCAATTAAGACCTACTTGTGGAATGTGCACAGCATTCTCCATAGTTTCTGTAAAGTCACTGAATATGAATTCTTCAATATTTCAAATAAGATCTATTTTAAAGTGTGTGTATGTATGTAACCTACTCTAATTTTAATAATTTATCTCCTAAATATTCCATTACAGTATCAAGAGATGATTGATAGGAAGGGATGAGTGGATGAGGGAGTCACAAAGTTAGTGAACCCCCCCATGGAAAGCGGAGATGGGAGGGGAAGGTATGTGTGGTGGTGGGACCCTGTTGGAAGTGGCACGTCCCACAGGATGCCACATTGGAATTGGAGGCTGGTGGGGCAGTAGGTGAGGAAAAGGAAGCACCTTGTTTGACTCACCTTCTGTGGAGCGATGGCCAATCTCCCCTCCAGTGGCTGGGAAGTTTTCTCCGTGCTCATCCCGGTGGAACATTCCAAGGTTTAGAAGCGAGGTGGGTTTCTGGGATGGCGTGGACCAGAATGGAACAGCCTGACCAGACAGGAGGTCCGGATTGGATCGGAACGCTGAGATGATCATGTGTTTATTGTCATATGCACTCTGGGATTCTTACTTCCTGCTACCAAACAAGTAGGTATTTTGGGAAGGGGGGGGGGGGGGTGGGAACAACTCCAATACTGTACGTTAAATTACCATTCTTCAGTCTTTATTCTGACAACTTTCAGTTTTTTGTGTTATAACCCATAAACCCAGCAGCAATAGATATTCACCAAGACAAAAGTTGCTTTTATCTTTGAACATGAAAACAGAATCACAGTTTAACTTAACTAACCTAACTTAGCCCCCTTCTAATTCTAAGCGCATGTATGTATTGTGTGGGTAAGCTCAGAAAGGTTCTTTGGTTCACAGTCCAATCTCACTTCCCATTCCTCCAAGTTCACTGTTGCAGGCAATTCTTAGACTGTGCACAGAATGTAACATTTATAAAGTTCACCAGGCTTTGGTGCTTGAAAAGTAAATGGTTACCACTCAGGAAGGTTCTTGCTGGTTTTCAGAGAGATTTGTTGTTCTAGGGCACTCACAACTGATTCCTTATTAATCAGCCATTCCAGTGTCTTGCTGACGAAACTTGCCCCCTTCAGGGTTCTCCAGATGATAACCTCTTTCTTTCAGGTCACCAAAGTTCCTTTTTGTTTCACTTATTCCAAGTGAAACATTAGACAGCCAGTCCTCTCCTCTTGCATGAACCACAAGGGCTTTGACCAGGCCATCTTCCAAATGGGGCTTTCCACAAGCTTGCCAGCTTGTCCTGTTCCAGTCCCAACTTCTATTGCTGGCTGTAACGCTCTAGAAGTGATGTGTGTGTGTGTGTGTCTCTCTCTCTCTGAGAAAAACCTTGTTTGATTCTCTCTGCTTGCAAAACCACATGACCCTCTTAGAACAGGTCTAGACAGAATCGACTCTGACAAGCTCTTTCATCTGTTGCCTTTTTGTAAACAACAATCCATTAGTGTAGACTCTTGGGTACTCTGCAAAACTCTTGCGAAACCTGTGGAGCTGATATGTACAGCATTAGCTGAGTTCCAGTCTTTCAAATAAGATGTTGTAAAGTGTTTGTATGTGACCTTCACTAACAAACCTTTTCCAATTTATCTCCCCAAAACATACCCATATACTCTGTCACATTTGCTTGTACATTAAAGAAGGGCTCAGGCCTGAAACGTTGGTTATATAGTGTATCTCCCCCCCCCCCCCCCACCCCCTTTCAGTGGACACTGCAAGTCCGGTTGGGTTCCTCCAGCATTTCTTTCATTTTACTACAATCACCGCATCTGCAGACGTCCATGTTTCATTGAATTGCCCCAGAACGGAAAGAGATATTAAACAATCTAACCCTCACACCCATAACCCCTCTATTTTCCTTATATCCATGGGTTTAATCGGAGTGTTTTGAAAGTTCCTGTTATTCCAGCCTCTGTGCAATACATTCCACTCTCTGAGTCTCCCCTAAACTTTCCTCCCTTCACCTGGAGCACGTTGAAGGGCCTTCTGGCTATTGGGAGATGGTGTTGGTGAGCATTGTGAACCAGTGCAGTTCTCGAGAGGTCAGATGGAGCACTGCATCTGTGCTTTCCGCAGGTCTGCACCAGTATTACAGCAGCCCTGGTACACCACCATTTCTTTTCTGGTGCGCTGAAAGCAGAGCTTTTGAGAGGCTTCTTGTTTGACTTGTGAACATGCAGATGGAGTGATATGGACCATTTGCAGCAGAGAGATTTTCTTTGATTTGGACACCATGGATACTGGATTTCCTAATGGAAAGGCCATCTGTCCAGGTCGGTAGCAGAACGTCGAGCGCCACCACGCCGAACACTGGTGCACCTCAGCCCGCTCCTGTTCATGCTGCTGACCCATGACTGTGTCGCCAGATCCAGCCACAGCGGCGCCATCAGTTTTGCAGAAGACCCAACGGTCATCGGCCTTGTCAGCAACGATGAGTCGCACTACAGAGAAGGGGTGGAAAATCTCATAAACTAGTGCAAGGGGAACAACCAGAGTCCCAACGTGGACAAGATGTAGGAGATGATTCTGGACGACCAGGAATAACCACCTTCCACTACACATCAACAACTCTGTAGTGGAGAGAGTGGAGAGAAACCAAGTTCCTTGGAGTTCACTTAACTAGTGACCTATCGGGGACACTCAACATCTCCTCACTCATCAGGAAGGTGCAACAGCGACTCCACTTCCTGAGAAGACTGAAGTAGGCAAGGCTACTGGCCACCATCATGTCAACCTTCCACAGGAGCTCTATTGAGAGGGTCCTGCTGGCTGCATCACTGTGTGGGTACAGAGAAATGGAGCACAAGAGTGACAGTTATGGTGGCCGGTGGCCTTGCCCGCTTCAGTCTTCTCAGAAACTGCAGTCACTGTTGTGCCTTCCTGACAAGTGAGATGTTGAGTGTTCCCCTCTCATGTTAAATCGGACTTTCATTTCCCTCTACCCTGGCTTTAAAAAACTGACCATTTTCGTTTGCCATGTCCGTCGTGACTTGTCATTCCTGTACAAGGTTACCCCACACCCCAGGGAGAAAGGTTCCAGTCTGCTCAGTTACTCTCACCTCTCACACCCTCCAGTTCCACTGATATCCTCATGAACCTTTTCCAGAAATCAGTATTTTCCTGCTGACTTCTCCAACCCTCCCTTCCCCTCAATCCCCACCACCCTCTCCCCAGAGCTATCCCCTCCCCATTACCTCAGCTTTTTATCTTGTCCCCTCCCATCCCCATCCACCTATCTCTTGCCTCTGAACCTGCACTCTTCCCCTTGACCCTGTTTCTCCAACCCCCCCCCCCCCACAATTTTATTCAGGACCCTGCCATCTTTTAGCTCATACCTTGAAGAAGGACTCAGGCACGAAATGTTAGTTATGCACCTTCACAAAGCATGATGTGTGACCTGCTGAGTTTCTCCTGCATTTTTGCATTCAATACTTCTGTTTCCACCTGTGCTTGGGGTCAGCGTGATGCACCAGCCACCCGGGTTCAAAACCACCACTGTAAAGAGTTTGTGCATTTTCCCCGCAACCTGTGAGTTTCTTCCCACCCTCTAAAGATGCACAGTGTTAGCAGGTTGACTAGTCGTACAGCACGGTAACAAGCCATTTTGGCCCACATGTCCCATTTAACCTGCACGCCCAGTAAGTTTCGAACAGTGGGAGGAAACTGGAGCCCCCCCCCAGGGAAAACCCAAACAGACATGGGGCCGTAAAGGCATTGCACTAAACTCTACACCAACCAGGCTACCCTTGGATAACTGTATCCCTAAATTAACTACACACAAGATGATGTACATTAGAGTGTGTGGAAGGATGCTGAGGAATTGAAAAGCGTTGGCCTTCAGAGGGACCTCGAACTCCAGGTATACAAATAGTGCATTCTTCCAGTGAACTGCATGGGTGCTCCAGTTTCCAGCCACATTCCAAAATGTACGGGGTTTGTAGGTTAATTGGGCCTTCAACTCTACTGTCAAATTAGATCAGCCATGATCGTATTGAATGGCGGAGCAGGCTCGATGGGCCATTTTTGGCCTACTCCTGTTCCTACTTCCTATTAAGTCAACAAAACCAACTGCAGTGATCCCCACCCACCCCAGGCCCCTCCAAAAACCCCCCAACCCCCTCTCCCCCAGGACAAGGTCATACACCGTCCTGACCTGGAAAACTTTCGCCGGTTCTTCATCGTCACCGGGATCTGAACTCCAGGACCCCCTCCCCACTAGCACCAAGGTTCAAGAAGGTGAGTTTCACACCCCCCCCCCCCAACCCACCTTCTCAGGGGTAATTGGGGATGGGCAATAAATGCTAGCATTGTCTGTGCTGTCCAGTCATGGAAGAAAGAAGAGATGAATGTGTTTGGGCTAGAAAGGCCCATTCTCTGCGGCAACATTGGAGAGGAGTGACAGACGTTTGTGAGGCACCCAGGATTCGACGAGTCACTAGAAAGTTTAACAGATTAATTTATTTAACAAAAAATAAGAAAACAAAATAATCAAGTTAATAGAATAATAGGACATTTACTGGATGAACTTGACACCTTTCTAGGATTTACACCTCTGAATATTGTTTCACCAGGTACTGGAATCAACATGCATACAGACCATCAATACGCCTCAGATACAGCTCCTTCAGCCCATGGTGTTCATGCTAGACATACACTTGGATCAAAGCCATCTCCACTTTGGTGATTCAAGAGGCTTCCAAAATGTTGTGAGTCTCAGCCTCCCCCGTGCACCTCAGAGAGCCCATTCCAGATTCCACTGCTCCGGATCCCACCCTGGAGAGATCGCCCTGGATTTCAGCCACCTGGTGTCCTTCACCTTAAAGGACACCACTAGTGACCGACCTATACATTCCATCTACCACTACCCTCTGATTTCTACAGGCAAGCCCATTCTGAATCCACACAGCCAAGGTTATGGGCGGCACAGTCAACGTGGCTGTTAGCACAATGCCTTTGCAGCGCCAGCAATCAGGACCAGGGTTCTAATCCCGCACTGTCTGAAGAAATTTGTACCTTCTCCCCGTCTCTGCGTAGGGTTTGGTTTCCTCCCACTTTGAAACGTTTCAGGGGTTGTAACTGGGCAGCACGGGCTTGTGGGCCTGTTACCATCGATCCCTCATGATTTTCTGAATGAGTCCACCATGGGGGGGGGGGGGGGGTCAAAGGCCTTACTAAAATCCACATCCACTGTCTTACCTTCATCAATTTCCTTCATCACCCCCCCACCCCCCACGGAAAGGTCATTTGGACTAGTGAGGGGCGAACCACCCCTTACAAAGCCATCCCCGAGAAATCTGTTTCTTTAAATACTCATGAAACTGGTCTCTGAGAATAGCTTGTGGATGTCAGCTCTCGGCCTTCATACGAGCACAGCCACAGATTCAGAGAAACAAACCTCGAGGATGAGGAAGGTGCTTGAGAAAGGGAAGTCTTGGCCTTTCACCTTCATGCAAGATACAAGAGCAGAAGTATGCCAATTGGCCCTTCGGGACTGCTCTGCCATTTCAGGATAAGGCCCCACTTCCCCCCATAACCCTTGATGCCCTGGCCAACCTCTGCCTCAAATGCTCCCCACACCTTCGCCTCCATGGCCACCTATGGCAACAAGATCCACCAACTCTCGGCCCCCTGGCTGACGAGGTTCCTCCGGATTTCAGTTTTTAAATTGATGCCCTTCTAACCTGAAATTGTGGCCTCTTGTCCTTGACTTCTTCTGCTGAAGAGACTGAGAGGTACATGCAGTCAACCAGCATGGAAACATGCCCTTCGGCACATCTTGTCCATGCCAATGAAAACGGTCACCGGCGCCCCCACCCCCCCCAGGACCAAGTTTAAGGGTTCCCCTTCCCCGTGAAGCTGTCAAGTTTTGGGCCTCTTCTGTACTTCTCTCCTACTGACTATTTGTTACGTGAAGAGAAAACAAGGCTTTTACTGAAATGTGCTGTGGGGCACGTTTAGAATGGCTGTACTATGGTGGTCCCATTTGCTTGCCCTGGTCCAATATCCTGAGACATTCTCATCCATATCTCTGTATTAAATATTCACAAACATTGATATTTTTCTTCCACTTCCTGTGCCAGTTCGTTCCATGTTCTCACCTTCCTTCCGCTTTGTGAAAGGCCTTTGCCTCGGGTCTCTGTTGAATCTTTTCCCTCTCACTTTAAACCTACGCTCTCTAGTTTTAAGCTTCCCTGCCCTGGAGCTGGGGTGGGGGGGGGGGGGTGGGTGGAGACCATCATTTTATAACATTACCCCTCAGCCTCCAGGAAAGCCAGTCCCACCCAGTCCAACCTCTCCCCCCAGCCCAACATCTTGGTGAATCATACCAGTACCCTCTCCAGTTGAACCCCACCCTTGCTGTAATGAGACGACCAGACCTGCACTAGGCCGGGCATGGGGACGGTTCGGGCAAGACAACATCTCGCCACCTTCAAGACAGAATTAGCTCTGTGGCATCAACCGATGGCGTTAAAGTGCATTTGATGTGCAGGACCTCGTCAGATCAAACCCAATCATATTTGCCAGTCTCTCGGGGTTGAGTGATTGGCTTCCACTCCAGTTTTGTGGGCTCTGAGGTAGCGGTGAAGCCCTCCACGCGAGGCTCAAACTCTTCAGTTGATGAGGCAGGAGGGCAGCGAGTTGTTCCTTCCCCTTTGTCCATCACATTACAGACTTCAGGTCCTCCGTCCCACAAATGCTCCTTTTCCTCTTGGCTCAGAGGTCGTCAGGAGTCAGTGAGGTCAATGGATTTCTTCAAGAAGGGCTTGAATGTATCCAGAGAACCCTTTGCAGGGCACAAAAGCATAGGAGAACCCCAGCAGGTCACGCAGCCTCCATGGGAAGCAAAAGGCAGTCGGTGTTTCGGGCCTGGGCCCTTTGTCGGGAGTGTGGACAATCAGGCCGAATAAAACAGGACGAGGAAGGGCACAGGCTAACAGGTGGATGCAGGTGACCAGCGGCTGAAGGACTTGCACAGGCTGCTGGAAGCTGGTCCGCGGGAATCAGGAGTTCAAGAGTGGGGAGGGGGGGGGGCCGAGGGCGAGAAGGGCTCCCAGTGGGGCCTCGGGCACTAAAGGCTTCTTGATCACGCCGGAGGTTCGGATCTGGAGCTCGGGACAGCCAACGGACCAAACAGGGAGTCTGTGCGGCTGCGGGAATTTCTGGAGACGAATCCAAGGACACTCGGTGACTCTTGAAGGGACCCTGCTTCTCTTTCGCCTGTTGTTAGGGACAACACTAAGAGCAACTCTATTTGCCTCGCGGCAGACAAAAGTTGGTATAGCACATACACTTAATGTGTTATTACATGACAATAAAAGGAATATTGAGATGGAAGGGTGGAAGAGAAAAAAACTGAGAAGTGACGGGGGGGGGGAACAAGGGCTGAGAGGGGTAGATCTCCAATAGGAAGTTAATTTCGCCCAACCTCAAATAGTGAGGCAAGAAATGGGTTAAAGGGGAAAGGTTTAGGGGGAACATCTTCACTCAGAGTGGTGGGGGGTGTGAAACGAGCTGCGAGCTGAGGTGGTGAATGCGGGCTCAATTTTAACATTGAAGAAGTGTGGACAGGAGGCGTGGAGGGCTATGGACTGGGTGCAGATCAGTGGGACTAGGCAGGATAATAGTTCAGCATGGACTAGATGGGCCAAAGAGCCTGTTTCTGTGCTGTCATATTGTATGGTAATCTGAACTTTAACCCTGAGTGCCTGGTCATTTGTGGAGCTTGAGACTCTCAGTCCAAACAGCTCCGATGAATGCTTCTACCCTTCTTCCAATGGTGAGTCGTCTCTGATGTAGAGTAGTCTTCACTCCAGTGACAGATCTTTCCTGATCAGCTGGATGCTTCCTGTCTCCTCTGCTCCCACGGCAGCTCCCAGCTGCCGAAACAATCTCTGTCTTCTGCCCACCTTCCTGTGACGCATTGCCTGTTCCCGCCCGCCGATCAAAGTGCACCCTCAGGCCACTGTGCTGGGGAAAGCGCACTCGGAGTTTCACCCTTGGCCTCCAGCCCACATGCAACCACCTCCATCGTGGCACTGCCTCTTGCACCTGCACCTCCTGGAGAGTTGGGGCTAGTGCCGGCCCGTATGCGAACCACTGCCTGATCAGGGTGGCGCGCACAGGAGACTCTTCTCCACAGAAGAGACGTTGGAAATGGGAGACGTTGTGTGGATATCCAACCCACCCCCTCCCCAACTCCCTTCAGCTGCGTCAGTAGTCTGACCAGAGGTTGGCCACCTTTGTTCGATCCACAGTGACCAGGTAATCACCCGACAGGGACCACGAGACAGCATTAATGGAGGATCTGGGGAAGCAAGAGAGAATGCAGTTTCAGTGGGGTGCAGCAGGGTAAAATGATTCACAGTCCCTTGCCTTTCCAGCCACCCCTAACCACCAGCAGGAAGCACAGCAATCAGTTCCAAGTCCGATCATGACTTCCAGCGCTGTCCATGCAGAGTTTGCACATGAGGGGTATGGAGGGATAGGGACTGGGTGCAGGTCAGTGGGACTCGGCAAAAAAATGGTTCAGTACAGTCTAGAAGGGCCAAAGGGGCCTGTTTCTGTGTCCTTGTGTTCTGCAGAAATGTAAGGGGAAGTTTAGGGGAGGATGTCTTCACACAGAGAGTGGTGGGAGGGTGGTACGAGCTGTCAGTTGAAGTGAATGTGGGCTCCATTGTAACTTTTACGAAAAAGTGGGACATTACATGAATGAGATATGGGCCATGTGCAGGTCAGTGAGGCTGGGCGGAATAAGTAGAAGGGCCAAAGGGCCTGGTTCCATGCTGTAGTGTTCTATGGCGCCATAGTCCTTAAGAAGAACTGATAAATAAACTATCACTGTAAATAACCTGTGGAGGTAGGAACAGTTGGGGGTTTGGGTTAGGGACCAGCCAGGAACATCTGGGTGCCAAAAATTAATTAATTATAAAGTTATGAGGGTTATTAATAGGGTACCCAGTCAGATTCTTTTCCCTCAGCGTACAAATATCAAACAGTAGAGGACAAGCCCGTGCCGCCCAATGACCCTACAAACCCCGATATGTTTTGAAGGGTGGGAGGAAACCTGAGTACCCCCCCCCCACCCCCCGGGTAAACCTACAGGGAGAACGTACAAACTCCCTGCAGACGGCTCAGGATTCGAACCCTGGTCGCTGGCACTGCAACAGTGCTGCGCTAACCGAGGTGCCCCATTGATGGGGTAGTCGGTCTCAATTACCAGGGTAAAAATGTCACATATTAGAGGGTGTACGTTTAAAATGGGGGTGTGGGGGAGGAGTTTAAAAGAGGTGAGCAGGGCAAGTTTACTTACTTTAAACACACAGCAAGGGGTGGGTGCTTGGAAGTGGCTGCCAAGGCAGGGGTAGTGGTGGAAGTAGGAAGAACAGTCATGTTTAAAAGGCTTCAAAATAGTCACATGGGAACAGAAGACTAAGGGGCACGCAGAAGAGTTTTAGTTCAACTTATTGTTCACAACAAGGCCTGTTCCTACATAGAACAATACCACACCAGTACAGGCGCTTTAGCCCATGAAGTTGTGAGGTAAAGAAGGTGAATGCTATGTTGGCAGTCATTTCAAAGGGAATTGTGTTGATAAGGTGTTGATGAGACTCTATGGGGCACTGGTGAGACCTCATTTGGAGTAACTGTGTGCAGTTTTGGGCCCCTTATCTTAGAAAGGATATAGCAAGGTTGGAGAGGGTACAGAGGAGGTTGACCAGGATGATTCCGGGAATGAGAAGGGATAACGTATGAGGAACGCTTAGTGGCTCTTGGACTCTGTTCATTAGAATATAGAAGAATGAGAGGGGATCTCATAGAAACATTTTGAACAATGAATGGTTTGGACAGAGTAGATGTAAATAAGATGTTTCCCCTGTTGGGTGATTCCAAGACAAGAGGGAACAGTCTTAGAATTAAAAAGTACCAATTTACAACAGAGATGAGGAGAAATTTCTTTAGCCAGAGGGTCGTGGATTGGTGGAATTCGTTGACACATCCAGCTGTAGAACCAGGATCATTGGGGGAGTTTGAGGGGATTGATAGGGTATCTAATTAGTCAGGATCATGGGATAGGGGGACAAGGCCAGAACTTGGAACTAGATGCGAGAACAGTTTAGCTCAGGGAGGTTAGCAGACTCAGTGGGCCAAATGGCCTGTTTCTGTTCCTTTATCTTGTGATCTTCCTCCACAATTCCTGCTGCTCTCAAACACTACAATCTAATTAACTGTCTGTTGGTCTGTGCCCATCCCTCTGCCCTTACTTTTCATTCAGATGCCTGCCTGCTTTTCGCTCATACCTTGAAGAAGGCCTCACGCCTGAAACCTGGGTTAAATACCTTTACCCCCTGATGGACGCTGCAAGACCTGCCTCATGCCAATCACCCACCATTCTCTGCATGTTGGAAAAACCTCACCTCTGATATCTCCCCTGAGCTTCCCTGCATCCACCTTAAACCTTGCTCCACCTACCTGTGTTCTCCGCGCAACAAAGCCACCACATCCCCCGTCAGGACGTCCCACACATGGAGCACACCGTCAGCTGATCCAGCCGCAATGTAGTTCCCGTCAGGGCTGAGGGAGAAGAAGAGAGTTGAACAGAGAGGTTGAGATAGATGATCTAGTGATCATTGGGGGATCGGAGGTGGAGAGGGGGAGCAAATTTAAGTTCTTGGGATTCACCATCTTGGAGGATCTTTCCTGGCTCCAACACACTAATGGCATCGTGAAGAAAGCACGTCAGCGCCTCTACTTCCTCAGGAGTTTGTGGAGGTTTGGTATGACACGGAAACCCTGGTAAATTTCTACAGAGGCGTGGTGAAAAGTGTGCTGACCGGCTGCATCATGGTCTGGTATGAGGACACCAATACTCCTGAGCGTAAAGCCCTGCAATAGGGAGTGGACACAGCCCAGGACATCACAGGTAAAACCTTTCCCACTATTGAGTACACCTACAGCAGACACTGCCATCGGAGACCAGCAGCAGTCAACAAGGACCCACACCACCCAGCACATGCTCTGTTCTCGCTGCTGCCATCAGGAAAGAGGTATCGGGGCCACAAGATTCTCACCACAAGGTTCAGGAACAGCCGCACCCCCTCCCCCATCAGACTCCTCAACCACAAACTCAATCAGGGACTAGTTTAAGGTCTCTGACTTGTGCACTTATTATCGACTTTCTTTGCTCTTCCTGTATTGTCCAGTCAATTTGTTTACATTTGTTATCTGTTTACAGTTCTTTATTTGTTTACATGTTTACGGTGTACAGTTTTTCTCGTACTACAAATTAGTGGTAATTCTGCCGCGCCCGCAGGTGAAAAAAAATCAAGGGTTGTATGAGATGTCATGTATGAAATCTGACAATAAATCTGAATCTGAATCACTTATTTTCACATGTACCGGGATACAATGGAAAACTTTGCTTCATGTGCTATCCAGGCCGGTCAACCCGTACTGAAGTATAACAAGTAGTGGAAAAACTAAAACAGTGCAGAGTTTAGCAGTGCAGAGAAAAACTTTCAGTTGAGCTATGAAGGCTGAAAGGTGGCTTAATAGAGTCCCTCTTGCAACCTCTGCTCACCCAGTCTTCCAACAGTGGCAAGAGCTTCCACATTCAGAGGACTTCTTCCTTAATGGTAGGATTCTTAACACAGAAATCTTGGGGTCCTGGTCCCTAGATCCCTCAGGCTTGCCACACAAGTTGACGGGGTGGTCAAGAAGGCCTTCTGGCCTTCATTAGTTCAAGAGCCATGAGGTAACATTGCAGCACTACAACAAACACTCTGGTGAGACCCTAGAGTATTGTGTTTCATTCTGGTCACCTTGTTACAGGAAGGACATGGGAGCAATGGAAAGGGGGCAGAGGAGATGTACCAGGAAGTTCCCGGGATTGGGGAAACGAGTCTTATGAGGCAAGGTTAGCTGAGCTGGGACTTTTTGCTTTGGAGTGCAGAACGATGAGAGGTGCGGACGATTATGAGGGAATAGATAGGGTGGACAGACAGTGCCTGTTTCCTAGGGGCTATGATAGCAAATACCAGAGGGCATCTGTTTAAGGTGTGAATGCAGTCTCCAGAGGAAGTAAGGGGCAACTCTGAGTTAAATCTGCAGTGGAGTTTCCTAACAAAACCAGAACAGGAAACCAGTCGTTAAAGTTAATATGTAAAAATGAAAGAACCTGACAATATTTACTTTCTAAGCAGAATCATTCAAGAATCTAGTTTTTTTGTTGAGAACTATTTAGTATTCTTGAAAACCGTTTGATAACTTGAAAACTATTTCCCATTTAATAATGATTAATTTGCAACTTTTTTTTCTGGCGTCTCGATAGTGACCTCTCGTGGCCAAGGGAACAAAACCACTTCTCTGAACAGCTTGGAAGCCAGTGTGTACACATGTGATTCGTCGGCTCTGGAAAATACAGCACTCATTCCTATCATCCTCCAGGGCAAGAAATCTATCACGCTCTGGCGTACATGAGATACGTGATTCCAATTCTATAGGGATATGTGAGGGGGGTACAGCAGGCTGTGGCCAGAGAGGCCCAGAGCTGTTGCGATGGGAGGGAAATGCAAGGAGGGGTCCAATTACATAGCCGTGTTTTAAGAACTGATCAATTTTGATTCCATTCTTACAAAACAATTGTCACAGAGCGAATACAATGAAATTTCACCAGACTGCATCCAGGGATTCTGGGACTTTTATTATGAGGGGCATGAACAGGGTGGACAGCCAGCACCATGTTTCTAAGGTACCTGCTTTAGGTGAATGGAGGAAAGTTTAGGGGAGATGTCAGTTTTAAAAAAAAGAGTGGTGGGTGCCTGGAATGGATTGCTGGGGATGGTGGTGGTACAATAGGGGCATTTCCCCCCCCCCACCAATTTTAGTTATTAATCAAAATAAATCAAACAAGTAAATATGTAATATTTGACCCATATAATCCCCCACAAACATACAACCTCCTCACAGACAGCGCGGGATTCGAACTCTGGTCCCGATCGGCGTTGCGACAACTGTGCCACCCCACGTTCTATGTCAAACCATGCAAGATCAACATCATTTTACTCATGAGATATCAGATTCCGATTTCTTGTCAGGGCACAGACACGACATCACATCCAACCCTGAGATTCCTTGTTCCTGCGGCAGAATTTCCACTAAGTGGTAGCGCAAAAAATAAACTGTACACATCGTACACATGTAAACAAAGAACTGTAAACAGATAGTGAATGTAAACAAACTGACTGTGCAATACAGTGGGAATAAAAGATCATCAGTAAAGTGCACAAGTACGAGTCCTTAAACAAGTCGCTGATTGAGTTTGTTGTCGAGGAGTCTGATGGGGGAGGGGGAGCAGCTGTTCCTGAACCTAGGGGTGCGAGTCTTATGGCACCGATACCTCTTTCCTGATGGCAGCAGCGAGAACAGAGCGTGTGCTGGGTGGTGGGGATCCTTGATAATTGCTGCTGCTCTCCGACGGCAGCGTTCTATGTCATTGTTGTCGATGGTGGGGAGGGTTTTACCTGTGATGTCCTGGGCTGTGTTCACTACCTTTTGGAGGTCTTTGCCATTCAGGAGTTTGATAACACCGGGGAAAAAACGGCCCTTGAAACGTGGAGGTCTGCCCACACTTGATAAGCGAAGCAGCACACCAAATGCTTCAGGGACTCAGCAGGTTGCCCAGCATCCGTGGCAGGGAACAGGCAGTGGAGGTTTCGGGCCTGAACCCTTCGCCAGCAATGCCAAAAATTGGGCAGGCGGTCGAATAAGGTGGTGTGGGGTCATTCCCGATGAACGTCCTCCTTGGGCAGAGGATCTCAGAGATTGGCCATCTCTGGGAGAAGACCTTGGATTTCAATCTCCAGCCCTTCAACTTGACTTCTTGTCTGAGATCTTCTAGCTTGTAAAGATCATTAAAATAAATTCAGTCTCTATGACAGTAACCAGGAGTCACACTGAACATTGGCGCACCTCAGGGCTGTGCGCTCAGCCCACTCTTGCTCACGCTACTGACCCATGACTGTGTCGCCAGATCCAACTGTTTTATCACGTTTACCGATGACACAACAGTCGTTGGCCCTGTCAGCAACAACAATGAGTCGCTCTACAGAGAAGAGGTGGGAAATCTCGTGAACTGGCGCGGGAGCAGCAACCAGAGTCTCAACGTGGACAAGACGAAGGAGAGGATCGTGGACTTCAGGAGGACCAGGCATCACCATTGTCCACTAAACATCAACAATGGGTCCCTTGGTCACCAAAAGCCCCGCCCGCCGCCCGTGTGTTCTTCAGCTGCAGAGCCCCTCGCTGGTCCGCCGCCAGGGTCACCTCCTCCGCTTCTCCTTCTGAAATGGTGGTGGGGGGAAGGGGTGGTCTCCCTGCACCGGTCCTCACATCCTCGGGGGGGGGGGGAAGGTGGTCTGCAACCCTTTGTGGCCACTGCTGAAAACAGGCGCTGCCATTTTGGGCCCAGACCCCGGGGTCGTGGCATTTTAAAATAAACCACCATTGGGTTCTTTAATGGGCCATTTAAAGCTTGTGGGGAGACCTCGGTAGTTGGTCCGGGCGGTAGGACACTGTGAAGCAGCACTCTGTCTCCACTCCTCGTGGGTCCGGCCCAGTGACAGGGCAGCTGTTGCAACACCTCCAGCAGGGCCGCCATTTAAAAAAAATACTTGGGAACTTTCCAATCCCCCTCTTCTGTGCCCTCGGAATGGCAAGAACCTCGTTCTTCAGTTGGGAAATTAAGCCGGAGGGCGTGGGGGTCCCCTGAAATTCACCCACTTGCAACCTCCCCAAGAGTGATTTGTGACTCACCAGGCAGACTCACTCACCTGAAGATTGCTTTAGTCCAATCAGCTCCACACTTAAATCCTTCCGCCCTGGAAAGAAAGAGGTCAGATTGATTGAGTCCGGCCCCTTCCAACCCTGGAACCAAAATCTTATCTCTGCAGCCAAGGGGACGTCCATCGAGGTCTCCACGCTGCGGAATGTCTCTTCTGACCTGAGCTCCTGTCTGATCTTGTTCATCCGCATGTCCAGCACACTCAGCTGGTCATCCCGAGAGCAGCTGAGCAACTGCGTCCTGTCCTGGTTGATGTCCAACGACGTCACCTTCTCCTGTAGTGCAATCATATCCGTCTGGACCCCCGACCTGACAAACAATGTCATGAAAGATGCATGAAACATCTCAGACTCCTGAACAAACCTTGCTCATAAAATACGGAGGTATTTACCCCATTATATTTTATATTTAAAATTTTTCAAATTTTAATTAAAAAAAAATTTAGACATACCACACGCTAACAGGCCTTTTCAGCCCACAAGTCCATGCCGCTCAATTTACACCCCATTAACCTACACCCCTGGTGCGTTTTGAAGGGTGGGAAGAAACTGGAATCTCCAGGGGGGGGAAACCCACGCAGACACAAGGAGAAGGTACTGTGACAGAGTATATAGATATGTTTCTGGGAGTTTAATTGGGAAAGGTTTGTTCGAGTAGATCACATGCAAACACTAAAACAGATCTTATTTAAAGTACTGGAGACATCGTGGCTTCTCACACCTTTTTGCAAGAGCTTTGAAGAGGGCTCCAGAGACGTCACTAATGGATTATTGTTTACCAAGTCAACAGATAAGAGAGCAGGCTGGAGCCGCTGTTGTCTGAAATAAGAATTTGCTGTTGTAAGAGGGTTATGTGGTTTTGTAAGCACAAAGAGTCAAACAGGCTTTCTCTCGGTCTCAGAGTGTGTGTGAGAGAGAGAAGCAGAGATCACTTGACAGTGTCAGCCAGCAGAAGTTGCTGTGACTGAAACAGGACAAGCTGGCAAGCTTTTGGAAGACAGCCTGGTCTGTGGTGATCTGAAAGAAAGAAAGAGGTTATCATCTGGAGAACCCTGAAGGGGCAAGTTTCGTCAGCAAGACAATGGAGTGGAGGTGTGGATGTCCTGGAGCAACAAATCTCTCTCTGAAAACCGACAAGAACCTTCCTAAGTGGTAACCATTTACCTTTTGAGCACCAGAGCCTGGTGAACTTTATACATGTTAAATTCTGTGCAGTGTAAGAATTGACTGCAACCAGTGAACTTGGAGGAATGAGAAGTGAGATTGAACTGTGAACCAAAGAACTTTTCTGAACTTACACACAAGTGTGCTTAGAATTAGAAGGGGGTTAAGTTAGGGTAAGTAAATAGAGTTAAGAAAGTTTGATTCTATTTTCATGGTTAAAGATAATAAAAGCAACATTTGTTTAAGTAACCATTTGTCTTGGTGAATGTCTATTACTGCCGGGTTCATGGGTCTTCTGGGATTGTAACAGTACAAATCCTCTCTAAATCTGCATTGTGCCCCACTTGCCATACTATGCGTGGGTTGTCCAGCTGAACTTCTCACAGGACAAACTTTGCCACCACCTCACGGCCTGGCATGTGAGGGGCTCTGATATCTCTGAAAGGAGAGCCCTGCAAAATGTAGCGGACGCAGCCCAGGACGTCACGAGCAAAACCCTCCCCACTATCGAGAGCATCTACAGGAAGGAAACGCTGCCGTCGGAGAGCAGCAGCAATCATCAAGGATCCACCCCACCCAGCACACGCTCTGTTCTCGCTGCTGCCATCAGGAAAGAGGTCTCGGTGCCACAAGACTCGCACCACCAGGTTCAGAAACAGCTGCTCCCCCTCCCCCATCAGACTCCTCAACGACAAACTCAATCAGGGACTCTTACTTCGCACATTATTTATTGATGAATATTTATCTTCTCTATTGCAGTTCGTTCTCACGTTTTTCTTTCTTAGCATTTCTCTCTTTTGCAAACGAATCTTTTCCTGAGTAATTTTTTTTGCACCCCATAATCAAATATAATACATATGAGTCAGTGCTGCCCAATTTTACACCCAATTAACCTACACACCCCCAGTACGCTTCGAACGGTGGGAGGAAACCAGAAACCCATGTAGACGGCGCCGGATTCAAATCCCCGGTTGCAATCAACAGTGCTGAAAGTCATTGTGGTAACTGCTACACCAACTATGCCGATAAAATATTAAATAAAGATTAAAATATAAAATCACCCTGCACACAGCATCTTTCAGCTGCTCCCGTCGGGGAAGAGATCCAGGAGGATCAGGGCCAGTACCGCCAGGCTGAGGAACAGCTTCTTCCCACGGGCAGTGAGAACGCTGAACGACTGATGAACAGATCTTACAAACCCTCCGAGACTCTACCATTCATTAAACAATATTTTTTTTATATAAATGAATAAACGTGTACTGAATATGTGTAGTCTGTCTGTGTGTTACGTCTGTGTGTGTGCTGCACTGAGGACCGGAGAATGCTGTTTCTCCCAGTTGTACTCGTACAATTGGATGATGAATACACTTGAACTTGAAATATTTTGGAACAGTTTACTCAGTTGCAGGACACTGTTCATCAATCCCACAGTCTGCGGGAAGAAGCTATTTTCCAGCCCGGCAGCCCTGATTTTGATGCCCATGTACCTCCTTCCTGATGGTCGTGGGCCAAAGGTCGTGTGTGCTGGATGGAGAGGATCCTCAATAATTCTTTGAGCCCTGTTTAAGCAATACTCCCGGTGAATCAGGGATAATTTGGACAGAAGCTAGAAGACCAGCACCTCCAGGTTCAAGAACAGTTCCTTTCCAACAGCTATCAGGCTCTTGAACCGCCCCCTTGTTACACTGATCAGGGACTGTTGCAACTGCACTGCTGCTAACAACTAAACATTTATCATCTTTTTCTTGTATTTGGCTCTTTTTAATTCAATTAGAACCATGCAGGACAGAAAGAGGCCCTTTGGTCCTTCTAGACTGTGCCCAGCTATTATTCTCCTTGGTTCTACTGACCCGCACCCAAATCATAGCCTTCCATGCCCCTCCCATCCGATGCCCCTCCCATCCGATGCCCCTCCCATCCGATGCCCCTCCCATCCGATGCCCCTCCCATCCGATGCCCCTCCCATCCGATGCCCCTCCCATCCGATGCCCCTCCCATCCGATGCCCCTCCCATCCGATGCCCCTCCCATCCGATGCCCCTCCCATCCGATGCCCCTCCCATCCAATGCCCCTCCCATCCAATGCCCCTCCCATCCGATGCCCCTCCCATCCGATGCCCCTCCCATCCGATGCCCCTCCCATCCGATGCCCCTCCCATCCGATGCCCCTCCCCACAACTTTCTTGAATGCTAACTATTGCAGTTGTATGGTTGGTGACATTTTTTTTCTTACAAAGTACCCAACGGAAAAAATGATGGTGTATGTTGTACAATGTGCACGACAATAAATTCATGATCAGAATTACATTTAGACGGACACGTAGATGGGCAAGGTTTAGAGGGACATGGGAAAAACACAGGCAAATAGGAGTAAATTGGTTAGCAAAGGCGTATTGGGCCAAAGGGCCAGCTTGGGTGCATCTGTCGGGATGGGAGCTTCAGGCTGATGGTGGGGCTCATGGTGAATTTTAATCGCCCCCATGACAATTGGCAATACCTGTACCTTCCCAGCAGAAGGAGAGAAAGACCCATCTCTGCAGGAAGAGAATGTGGCCTCCCGCCCTGGGCCCTGCAGCCAATCTATTCACCGGTTGTCACAGAGAGATCCTGACCTGGACGTTCGGTGCCCATGGGATCCTGCTGTTTCAGCCCAACATCCCCCCCCCCACTCCGCCGAATGACCCATGCAAGAATGACCCCCGGAGGTTGCACTGTAGAAACTGTCCCCATCCTGCTCTCTAAAGGCTCCCTGATCCTGATTGAACAGGAGTCTGGGCAGCTGCACAGGCCATGGGAATCGCTGGAGGTGACTCTGAAGGGATTCTCTTTTGCTTCTCTTTCTCTTGTACCGTGAGGGGCGCCGGGTGACACTAACGGCCACTCTTTGCCTTGCGGCAAGCAAGAGGCAGCTTTGTGCAATATTCAAAACGTGACGCTGGAGAAACTCAGAAGGCCAAGCAGTGTCCTTTATGTAGCAAAGGTAAAAATACAGAACAAACATTTTGGCCTTGAGCCCTTCATCGAGGTACGGACAAATATCAGCAGATGTCCGGGCAAAAGAGTGGGGGGGGGGGGGGAGGAGGGGTGGTCGCAAAGGCAGGAGGTGAAGGGAGGAGACAGCAATGATTAAGGGGAGGAGGGATGGAAAGGGTGAACAGAGAGGGAAAGGGGGAGGGGAGAGCAGGCTAGCAGAAACCAGAAAAGTCAATGTTAAAGCCATCTGGTTGGAGAGGGCCCAGACAGAAAATCAGGCATTGTTCCTCCAATTTGCGGGTGGTCTTGGTGGGACAGTACACAAGGCCATGGACAGACGTGTGAGTGTGGGAGTATGACGCAGAACTGAAAAGGTTGGCCACTGGTGGTCACTGGTGTGGACGGAGCGAAGGTGCTTCTTTCATTTAACTTCTGTTCAACTTGTAGTTGCGTTTGACTTTTGTGTAATATTACACATTCTGTACTATTATATCATTTTGGTGGACGCAGTAGGGTCCAACATTAAGTTAAATTCGAGGGACCCCCCCCCCCACAGATTACCTGCTGTCCCAAAGACGGATCTTCCTGTCAAAATGCCCACTGATGATGAAGCAATCCGAGCAAACAACGTCACTGCACCGAGACGGGGAACACAGCGACTTCACACCTGGGACAGAGAGGCGCACTTGTTAGACAACCCTCCATCAAGACTGCCACCTCCCCAAACTTGCACATTGCCAAGTCCATTTATTTTTTAAAAACACACAATCGCCGACACATTTCTTTTTTTTTTACGCTGTATGTAGAGAAATGGATCGAAGGTTAATCCACAGGACCATAAGAGCGGCAGAGAGGATCACTGGAGTCTCCGCCCCCACCCCCCCTACCCCCACCACCATCAACATGATCGTTGCCTGAAGAAGGCGTGCATATTTATTGAGGATGCCTTCCACCCCACACACAGCTTTCAGCTGCTCCCGTCGGGGAAGAGGTACCAGAGGATCAGGGCCAGGACCACCAGGCTGAGGAAAAGCTTCTTCCCACGGTCAGCGAGAATGCTGAACGACCAAAGGAACAGCTCACATGAACCCGTTGAGACTCATTTGTACAAAACAACATTTATCTTATCAATAAAATACTTGTCCTGCATGTGTTTTATTTGTCTCTGTGTTATGTCAGGTAGTGTGTCTGCGTGTTTTGCATCAAGGATCGGAGAACGCTGTTTTGTCAGGTTGACCTTGTACAATCAGATGTCAATGAACTTGGCTTAATGATTTGGATGGAGGAATAAATGGCCTTGAGGGTGGTAAGTTAGCAAATGATACAAAGATAGGGGGAGGGGCAAGTTGCAAGGAGGAAATGGAGAGGCGGCAGCGAGACTTTGATAGATTCGGAGAACGGGTAAAGAAGTGGCAAACGGAACACAATGTTGGAAAGTGCACGGTCACAACCTTTGGTAGATGGAATTAAAGGGCAGACTATTACTTTGATGGGGAGAAGATTCAAAATTCAGAGGTGCAAAGGGACTTGAGAGTTTACGTGCAGGATACCCTAAAGGTTAACCTCCAGTTCGAGTCGGCAGTGAAGAAGGTAAATGCAGTGTTGGCGTTCGTATCTAGAGGAATAGGATACAAGAGCATGGATGTGAGGTTGAGGATTTATAAGGCCCTGGTGAGGCCTCACTTGGAGTACGAGGTACAGTTTTGGGCTCCTTATTTAAGGAAGGATGTGGTGGCGTTGGAGAGGGTTAACAGAAGATCCGCACAAATGAAGGGATTAGCAGATGAGGAATGTTTGACAGCTCTTGGACTGGAGCTCAGAAGAATGAAGAGGGACCTCAGAGAAACATTTTGAAAATTGAAAGGAGATTGGACAGAGTAGATGTGGCAAAGTTGTATCCCATGGAAGAGGAGTCCAGGACAAGAGGGCAACTTCAGGTTTGAAGGGCACCCGTTTACAACAGAGGCGCGGAGGAATTTCTTCAGCCAGAGAACGGTGAACCTGTGGAATCTGCAGCCACGGGTGGCTGTGGAGGCCGGTTTGTTGGGTGTATTTAAGGCAGAGATTGAGAAGTATCTGAATAGTTAAGATATTAATGGTTATGGGAAGAAGGCAGGGGATTGGGGCTGATCAGCTCATGATGGAATGGTGGAGCAGACTCGATCGGCCTACTTCTGCTCCGATATATGGTCTAAATTCGGAGAGGGTGCAGAAAAGATTCACAAGGAGTGGAGAGTTTGTAAAAATGTGTGACTGGAGGATCATTTTCCTGGAGGCAGAAGGACGAGGGGTGATGTTATAGAGGTGTATGAAATCACAAGGGGCATGGATAAAGAGAATGGTCAATCAAGATATCTAAAATGAGAGGGCAGAGATTTAAGGTGAGTGGGAAGAGATTTAAAGAGGACGCTCTTCACAAAAAGGGTGGTGGGTGTGTGGAACAAGTTGCCACAGGAAGTGGTAGAGGTGGGGACATTCACGTTTCAAAGACCCTTGGACAGGCATATGGATGGGAACGGTTTAAATCGTTATTTTTTTTTTCTACTAATGATAAGCCAGTAGAAGCCAATTCCAGCCATTTAAACCCTTGCTGCTCAATTACAGGTTCTGAAGGGTGGGTGGAAACCGGGGGAAACCCACGCAGATGCGGGGTGAACGTACAAACTCCTTGCAGACAGTGGTGGATGGGAACGCCGGCTGCTGGAGCGCTGCGCTATGGGCAGATCGCAGGGCAATAAAACTAGCTCAGGCAGGCATGCAGGACGGCATGGAAAAGCTGGGCTGAAGGGCCTCCACGAGTCACTCACAGGCCGGTTTGTTGAGGTCCCATATTTTCAGCATCCCGTCGTAGCTTCCTGTCACCGCCTCTCGCAAAGAGAACTTGAACTTTGCAGCTGTAACTTTGGCACTGTGACCTGATAGTGTGTGCTGAGTGAGAACGATAAACTTCAATATAATCGAGTTATTGTCACGCACAGAGAGATGATATAAAATTACTTTATTTGGAGTGCTATCCAGGCAAGTCAACCTCATCTTGTAGTGTTACAGAGAAAAATTTTGGTTAAAAACAACACAACTGTATCATTATTTCCGCCCAATTACAGAGGGGAAAAGATAAATTCTTTAAAACAATAATAAAATGTAAAGTCCAACCAATCGACAAGATGAGAGGCTTTGATCGTGTGGACGGCCAGAGGCTTTTCCCCCCAGGGGCTGAAATGGCGAACAAGAGGGGGCATAGATTTAAGGTGCTTGGGAGTAAGTACAGGGGGGGTGGGGGGGGATGTGAGAGGCAAAGTTCTTCACACAGAGTGGTGGGTGCATGGAATGCAGTGCTGGCAATGATGTTGGAAACAAGGACAATAGGGTCATTTAAGGGACTATTAGATACATCAATTGAACAGAGAAAAATGGAGGGTTATGCAGCTGGGAAATTCTAGTCAGCACAAACTGAAATTAGGGAGATAAATTAAGGAGCAGGACCTCAAAAGTAATAATCTCAGGATTATTACTGTTGCCATGACCTGGTCAGAGTAGAAATAGCAGAATAGTTAGAGTGAATATGTGGCTTGAACGGTGGCGCAGGAGGGAGAGTTTCAGTTTCTGGGGGCATTGGAACCGGTTATGGGACCAGGACAAACCGAACAGTTGACATCTGTGCAGGGCCGGGATCAATGTCCGAGGGAAACTGTTTGCTAGTAATGTTGGGGGAAGGTTTACACGAATGGGGCAGAGGTGGGGGAGGGGGCGGTGGGAACCTACAAAGAATGAGGAAGATGGTACAGAGACCAAAGCCACGGTTAGGACAGAGAAAAAGGGAAATATAGGGCAGAAAAGTCAAAAGCAAAGGTCACGAGATTCTGAAAGGACAATGAGCATAAGGGCCCTTTCTCTGAATGCCCGTTGTATTAGAAACCAGGTGAGTGAAGTTGAGGTGCAAATCAGTCCCCAAGCAGATGATTTAGTGGCCTCACAGAAACATGGTGGCAAGGTGGGCACGATTGGGAATTAAATATTCAAGGGTATCAGGTAGTACGAAAAGATAGACGGAATGGTAAAGGGAGTGGGGTGGTGCTCTTAATCAAGGATGAGATCAGGGCAATAGTGAGAGATGATACAAGATCGAAGGAGCAGAATATTGAGTCCATCTGGGTAAGGATTAAGAATAGTATAGGGAAAAAAAAATCATTGGTAGGAGTTGTCTATCGCCCATCAAATAACAACAGCACAGTGGCTCAGGCAACTAACCGAGGCACGTAAGAGCGGAACGGCAATTGTTGTGGGGGATTTTAACCTCCATGTAGATTGGGAAAATCATGTTGGTCGAGGGAGTCTGGAGGATGCATCCATGATAGCTTTCTTGAGCAGCATGTTAAGGAGCCAACGAGGGAGAATGCAGTTTTAGATCTAGGATTGTGGAATGTGACAGGTAAAATAAACGATCTAGTAGTTAAGGACCCTCTTGGAATTCCTTATGCAGTTGGAGGGTGCAATAGTTAGATCTAAATATAGTGTATTAAGCTTGAACAGGGGAGACTACAACAGGATGAGGAAGGAATTGATCAGCGTGGCCTGGGAGCACAAGCTAGTTGGCAGAACAGTTGAGGAACAGAGGAAGACTTTCAAAGAGATTTTTAACAGTGCTCAACAAAAATATATTCCCGTTAAAAATAAGGGCAATAAGAGAGGGAAGGGTCAGGTCAGCCTTGGTTAACTAAGGAAATAAAGGAAAGTATAAAATTAAAAGCTCGTGTGTACAAAGTCGCCAAGAAGTGTGGGAAACTGAAGGACTGGGAAAACTTTAAAAGGTAATAAAGGACAATTAAATGAGAAATAAGGAAAGGAAAGAAGGATCATGAAGGGAAATTAGCACAAAATATAAAAACGTAGCTAAAAATTATATAAATATATAAAACAGAAGAGGGTGGCTAGAGTCGACATCCCTTGGAAGATGAGAAAGGGAGATTGATATTGAATCATGAGGAAATGGCCGAGGCATTGAACCGATATTGTGTGTCAGTCTTCACGGTGGAAGACACATCCAACATGCCAAAGAGGGGTGATAGGGATGCGAAGGGAGGTGAGGGCCTCGATAAAATGATTGTTACAAGAGCTAGTGATGAGCAAAGTAATGGGACTGAAAGCAGACAAATCCCCTGGTCCTGACAGGATGCATCCCAGAGAACTGAGGGAAATGGTGGGAGTTCTAGTCAATGAGTTGAAAGTCATTTACCAAAATTTTCTGGATTCTGGGCAGGTCCCAGCAGATTGGAAGATAGCAAATGTCACGTCACTTTTTAAAAAGGGACGTAGGGAGAAGATGCGTAACTATCAGCCAGCTAGCTTAACGCCTGTAGTTGAGAAAATGTTTGAAGCTGTCATTAAGGATGAAATAGCGAGACATTTAGAATGAAGGGGTTCCATCAAGCAGACACAGCATAGATTCAGAAAGGGCAGGTCTTGTTTGACAAACTTGCTGGAGTTCTTTGAGGAGATAATGGGTGCGGTAGATAGAGGGATATAGGTTAATATTGTATATTTGGATTTCCAGAAGGCGTTTGATAAGGTGCCGCACGAGACTTTTCAATAAGATCCAAATGAATGGAGTCGGGGGAAGTATATGGGCATGGATTGAGGATTGGTTAACTTGACAGAAAGCAGAGTCGGGATATATGGGTGTTTTTCTGACTGGCAGACAGTGGGAAGTGGGGGGGCCGCAGGGGTCAGTGCGAATTGTATGTTGGCGTTCATAGCAAGAGGATTTGAGTCCAGGAGTAGGGAGATCCTGCTGCAGCTGTACAGGGCCTTGGTGAGACCACACCTGGAGTACTGCGTTCCGTTTTGGTCACCTTATCTGAGGAAGGACATCCTCGCCATGGAGGGGGTGCAGAGAAGGTTCACTAGGCTGATGCCGGGGATGGAGGGGCTCGCATATGAAGATAGGTTGGATAGACTCGGCTTGTATTCTCTGGAATTTAGAAGATTGAGTGGGGGGATCTTATAGAAACATATAAAATTCTTAAGGGTTTAGACAGGAAGGTTGTTACCAATGCTGCGAAAAACCAGAATCAGGGGCCATAGTTTAAGGATAAGGGGGAAGTTTCTTAGGACTGAGATGAGGAAAAATTTCTTCTCTCAGGTGGTAAATGTGTGGAATTCTTTGCCACAGGAAGTAATTGAGGCCAGTTCCCTGTCAATATTTAAGTGTAGGCTAGATTTGGCCCTTATGACCAAGGGGATTAGGGGGTAGGGGGAGAAGGCAGAACCGGGTATTGATCAGCCATGATCATAATGAATGGCAGTGTGGCTTGAAGGGCCAAATGGCCTCCTCCTGCACCTATTTTCTATGTTTCTATGTGCTGGGCCTGCAGCTGTTCACCATTTACATTGATGATTTGGAAGAGGGGACAGACTGTGGTGTAGCCAAGTTTGCGAATGATACTAAATTAAGTGGAAAAGCAAATTGTACAGAGGATGTGGAGAGGCTGAAGAAGGATATAGTTGAGTTAGGTGAGTGGGCAAAGGTCTGGTAGATGGAGGACAATGTTAGTAAATGTGAGGTCATCCACTTTGGTAGGAAAAATAGAAGACCAGATTAATATTTAAATGATGAAAAACTGCAGCCTGCTGTAGTGCAGGTGGACTTGGGAGGGCTTGTGCATGAATCACAAAAAGTTGGGTTGCAGGTACAACAGGTTGTTAAGAAGGCAAATGGAATGTTGGCTTTCATCGCTAGAGGAATTGAATTCAAGAGCAGGGAGGTCATGCTGCATCTGTACAAGATCCTGGTGAGGGCGCACCTGGAGTCCTGGATGCAGTTCTGGTCTCCATACTTGAGGAAGGATAGATTGGCCTTGGAGGCAGTCCAGAGGAGTTCACCCGGTTGATCTCGGAGATGAGGGGGTTGACCTACGAGGAGAGACTAAATCGCCTGGGATTATACTCACTTGAATTCAGAAAAATGTGAGGAGATCTTATAGAAACATATAAAATTATAAGGGAATAGATAAGATAGAGGCAGGAAAATTGTTTTCACTGGTAGGTGAGACCAGAACTAGGGGAGACAGCCTCAAGATTCAGGGGAGTAGATTCAAGATGGAGATGAGGAAAAACTGTTTTTCCCAGAGAGTCACGAATCTGTGGAATTCTGTGCCCAGGGAAGTGGGAAGTGGTTGAGGCGACTTCGTTGAACATATTTAAGGTTTAGTTAGATAAATTTTTCCATAAAAAAGGATGGAAGGGATTTGGGGAAAAGGTGGAGTTGAGTCAATGATCAGATCGAATGGCGGATCAGGCTCTACGGGCCGGATGGCCGATTCCTGCTCCTATTTCTTATGTTCACAACACTGTGGCTGAAAGGCCTGTCCATAAAACACAGAACATTACAGCATTCTACAGGCCCTTCAGGCCACAATGTTGTGCCGATCTATATAAACCTACTCAATTAACTCGCCCTTCCCTCCCTCACACACTTGCATCCACGGGCCTGAATTTAAATGTCCCCTATTCTACCAGGCTCCACCACCACTTACCCCTGGCATTTCCCCTAAACTTTCCTCCCCTCATCTTGTACAGATGTCCTCTGCAGTTTGCTATTGTCGCCTGGATAAAAGGTGCTGGCTGTCCACCCTATCTATCCCTCTCATCTTGTAGATATCCAATTTTTAACTTTTTAAAAACATTTTAGATATATAGGACTGGAACAGGCCATTTTGGCCCACGAATCCATGCTGCCTAATTTACGCCAGGTTAACCTACAAACCCTGGTACGTTTCAAATGGTGGGAGGAAACCGGAGCCCCCGGCTCTAATCAACCCAAGGGTGGCGCAGGTTGGCGCAGCGGATAGCGCAACTCCTTTACAGCGCCAGCTATCAGGACTGAGGTTCGAATCCCGTGCTGGCTGTCAGGAGTTTGTATGCTCTCCCCGTGTCTCTGTGGGTTTTCCTCCAGGGGCTCTGGTTTCTTCCCAGCGTTCGAAACGTACCGGGGGCTGTAGATTAATTGGGTATAAATTAGACAGCACGGGCTTGTGCTGTATGTCTAAAATTAAATTTAAAAGATTTTTAATGGCCCTCGTCCAAGTCAGCTTATCCACATACAGTCAGGAATCGTTCTTGGTCACACCTGTACTATGCTGTAGATTTCTACATTCTAAGTTGTTTTTTGAGGACACGCCGACTGACCTAACATGATTTCACCCTGGCTGCGGACCCCAATGTTGGAGGGATAATTGGTACTACCTGGGGAAGCGCGATATTCTGAAGTGAGACACAACCTGCTGGAGGAACCCATCGTCTGCGGGAGAGGAAGAGCGGTCGGACTACTGAGCTCCGATGAAGGGTTTCAGCTCGACGCATCACCCGGTCTCTCACTTTGCGCCTGGAGTTCCGTGTTCAACGTCAGATTCAGGTGCCCGCCGTGCCCGGGGTGGGGAGGGGGGGGGGGGTGTGTGTCTGGATGCTGGAATCTTCAGCAAAGACCAGTCTGCTGGGGCAACTCAGCAAATCGAACAACATCCATAGGATGGTCAAAAGAATCGTCAGTGATCTGGGCCGGTTCCCATCATCACTTGGAATATGGGGAGGTTGGTTTGCAGGTGTAGCAGGCTATTAAGAAGGCAAATGGAGCGTTGGCCTTCATTGCCAGAGGGATTGAATTTCGGAGCAGGGAGATTCTGCTGCAACCGTACAGGTCCTGGCGAGGCCACATCTGGAGAACTGTGCGCAGTTCTGGTCTCCTTACTCGAGGAAGGATGGACTGGCTTTGGAGGCAGTGCAGAGGAGGATCACCAGGTTGATTCCAGGGATGAGAGGGTCAGCCTATGAGGAGAGATTGAGTCGCCTAGGATTGCACTCGCTGGAATTTAGAAGAATGAGAGGAGATATTTTGGAAATGTCTAAAATTATGAAAGGCATAGATAAGATAGAGGTAGGTAAGTGGTGGGGGAGACCAGAACTAGGGGACGCAGCCTCAAGATTCAGGGTAGTAGATTTAGGATGGAGATGAGGAGGAACTGCTTTTCCCAGAGGGGGGTGAATCTGTGGAATTTGCTACCCTTTGAAGCAGGGGAGGTGACTTCACTAAATGTATTTAAGACAAGGTTGGATAGATTTTTACATAGTAGCGGAATGAAGGGATATGGGAAAAGGCAGGTTGGTGGAGATCAGCCGATCATCAGCTGTGATCTCACTGAATGAAGGAGCAGGATCAATGGGCCGAATGGCCGACTCCTGCTCCTATTTCTGATATTCTTGTGATACAATTTTGGGCATTGGAGAGGGTTCAGAGAAGATATGCAAGAATGATTCCTGGACTGAAGGGATTAGTGTTTGAGGAACGTTTGACAGCCCTTGGACTGGACTCCTTGGAGTTCAGATGAACAAGGGAGGGATCTCTTAGAAATATTTTGAATGTTGAAAGGCCTGGACTGAGTCGAGGTGGCAACATTGTTTCCCATGGTGGGAGAATCTCGGACAAGGGGGCACAACTTCAGGAATGAAGGCCTCTATTTGAAACAGGAATTTCTTTAGCCAGAGAGTGATAAACACCTGGAATTTGCTGCCATGGACAGTGTGGAGGCCAGGCCGTTGGGTGTAAGACAGAGATTGATCTGTATCTGAATAGTCAGGGTATCAAAGGTTACTGGGAGAAGGCCGGGGAGTGGGGGAAATGGATCAGCTTATGGGGCAGACTTGATGGGCTGAATGGTCAACTTCTGCTCCTGTGTCTTATGGTCAAGACTTGTGACACCCCCCCCCCCCCCACCCCAACCAAGGAATAGGGGAATCCCATCCCACTTACCTTTAACTCACAGTCCTTCAGGTTCCACAGGCGCGCTGAGTTATCATATGATCCCGCCAGCAGCTGGAAGCCCTACGGTGAAGGAGGAGAGGGAATAGAATGTTACCTGGGAGCAGGTTGAAATAAAAACGCACCCTCCGGCATTATCATTGTGCCCTCGGACAAACCTCGCGTGCGTTCCAGAACAAGGAGACTTGAGGGGGCAGGCGCATGGCTCCGGGGAGGGAGGTGACGCAGGTAGACAGGGTGAAGCGTGTGTTCGGCACACTGGCCTTCATCGGTCAGTGCACTCAGGACAGGAGCGGGGAGGTCACACTACAGTGTTGATGAGGCTGCACTCGGCGCTGATTGCCCAGAAGCAGGAAAGATTTCGCTCGGCGGGGAAGAGGACAGGAAACGTTCACCAGGAGCTTGCCGGAATTGGAGGGCTTGAATTAACAAATTTAAATGGTAACAGGTCCTTCCAGGTCATGAGCCAATGCCACCCAAATACACCTCAAATGACCTACAACCTATCTACGTTTTGAAGGTTGGGAGGAAACCTGAGAGCCAGGGATCCACAGGAGAACGTACAAACTCCATACAGGCAGCGCCCAATTCGAACCCAGGTCATTGGTTCTGATATAGAGCCATGCTGATCGCTACACTAACCGTTCCGCTCTAATGCTAACTGTACCGTTATACGGAGAGGCTGGGAATTCATTCCCTAGAAAAGCGTAGGAGTTTGGGAGCAATTACTCCGGGAGGGACCTGTCATTTATAAAGAGGTACTGCATGAATACAGGCACTTCAACTACACAGGGAGAGACTGCTCACTCATAGAGGCACAGGACCTTCAGCCCATCTAGTGCATGCTGACCACGAACCACCCCTGTACACTAACCCAACATTAATCTTCTTCTTTATCCCCAACAACTGCTCCCTTCCCTTGCAGATTGTACCCCTCACCTGAACACAAGGGGTGGGTGTTTAGCCCTCTCACACAAGCACACCTTTGGGGTGTGGGGTGACATCAGAGCGCCTCTCGCCCCCAGGTCACCGGGAGTGGAGGAAACTGGCTGGGACGCAGCTGGGGGCCAGAGATCAGAGAGGCTGCAACTGTCCTAGCTGGGTGCAAGGGGATTGATGGGGCGATGCTGTGGGACAGAACTTCGAGGGGTATGGTTAGCAGGAAACTGCTCGTCACATGTTGGGGGCATTCAAAATGGACCAATAAGTTTATGTAAAAGATAAGAAAAAGAGACATATATAAAATAAAGATAAATTAAAGAGATGCAGAGCTTGATTATAAACAGAGAGTTTGGTAAAACAGGAGGCTCCTGTCTGTAGGGGGCAACACTCTGATCTGGGGGTAGGGACGCTCCAGTCCAAGCGGACGATGCTCAGTTAAAAAAAAAGGCTTGGTAAAAGAGACAGAAAATAATGATTAAGATTTTAGAAACGTATGGATTCAGGGAAAGCAGGCAGAGATTTAGTGGGGATTACCTGACACGGTTCATGTAGCGGTTAGCGCAATGTTGTTACAGTGCCAGAAACTGTGGTTCTAAACCCATGCAGTCTGTAAGGAGACTGTATGTTCTCCTCATGTCTGCTTGGGTTTTCCCCAGGGGCTCTGGTTTTCTCCCACCCTTCAAACTGTACCAAATTGGGTGTAATTGGGCAGCATGGACTCATGGGCCAGAATGGCCTTCTCCCATTTTTTAAATAAGTGGAATGATTTTCATTCAGGGAAGTAGAGAGTTGCTGGAGGAGGCTGCTGGAGAAGGTGGGCGAAGCAGTCACTGTTGGCGTCTAGACAAGTACTTGAGTCGTTTAGATGGAGAGGACAAAGAACTGGAAGAGGGGATTGATAACCACAAGGTCACAGGGAGAGCGTGCAAACTCCACAGGTCACGATCGAACCAGGATCTCTGGAGCTGTTGAGGCAGTGACCCTATCCAGGGGCGGGGGGCTCGGGAAACTGTCCGGGGTGCTGTGACCTCCCTCCCCACCCTATCATCCCAAGGGAGGCTGCACGGACTCACCGATGGGTCAAACTCGATGCTGGTCACTCCATCGTTGCTTCCCTCTAGGGTCTTGAGGTTCAGGAGGCTACCTGAATTTTGGGGGAGGGGGGGGGAGAGGGAGGTGAGGGCAAGAGGGAAGGACATGATCAGCTGGGGACCAGGTTTGCTGGAGTTGACCAGACCCCACATCTCCCCAACCTCCCGAATCCCTTCCCTGGGTCGTCAGATAACAACAGATATCATGTCAACATCAACGCTCTGGAACAGAGCATGAGGAGGATCTAAAAGGATGGGGGGGGGGGGGGGAGAACAAAGGGGTGAATCCAGGAGGGGGAAGGGGGCTGACCGCGAGGAGAATCTGAGAGGATGCGAGGGGGCAGAGCAGGGAGAAGAATCCGTGGGGAAGGGGGGCAGAGCAGGGGGAAGAATCCCGTGGGATGGGGGCCGGGGATGTGAGAAACCCTGGAGGAAGGGTAAGAGCGGGGTGGGGGGGGGGGAAAGAATATCTGGGGGAGGGGGCAGAGCATGGGGGAGAATCCCTAGGGGAGGGGGCACAGCAGGGGACAGAATCCAGGACGGGGAGGGGGGGAAGAGAGCAAGGAGAATCTGAGGGGGAGGGCAGAGCAGGGGGGCGAATCCTGTAGGGTGGGTTGGGGGAAGTTAGAACACGGGGAGAATCCAAGCGGGGGGGGGGGGGCAGAACAGGGGGGAGAATATGAGGGGTGGGATCAAGAGTGTGGGGTGGATCCTGGGGGGTAGAGGTGGGGGGGAGGATCCAGGGTAGGGGTGGGAGCAGAGTGTGGGGTGAATCTCTGGAAAGTAGGAGAATCTTGGCATGCAGGGTGACAGGGGCGGAGGGAATCTGTGCATTGGTGGGGGGCGGGGGGAAGAGAATGTCCAATGGGGGAGGTGGGCATGGCGGGGAGGGGGTGGGAGGGAACAGTAAACATCGTCCCCATCTTCAGCAATCAGCGTTCTCTGAAATGGACAACTCACCCCCCTGATATCAGCAAAAACCGTGCACACACACACCCCACCCACCCCCACATCCCCTACCCCTCCTCCCCTGGATCACTGCTGTCCCCTCCCTCCCTTCTCCACTGATCACCTCCTGCCTTTGCGACCACCCCCCCACCCTTTTGTTCAGACACCTGCTGACATTTTTTCATCCCTTGATGAAGGGCTCAAGCCCCGAAACGTCGGTTCTGTATTTTTACCTTTACTGCATGAAGGACACAGTTTGATCTGCTGAGTCTCCCCAGCTTTGTTTAGTCTACAAACATCTTCTTGTTGGATTTTCCCTCTACTGCCCTGCCCTGCTGTGGTCAGGCAACAGGAACATCATCAACCTTACCTCCAACAACATCCCAAAGCTTCACCTTTCTGTCACTACCTCCTGTGGCCAGGATCTTGGAATTTGGGGAGAACTTCACAGCATTAACCTCCCCGTCGTGTACAGTCTGGTTCAACACAAATACAGGGAATTAAAAAGAATAAAACATACATCCCTTTATTATTCCAAGTTACAAGGACTACATTCGTTTATAATTCAGGCTATTCACACTGATTGAAAATGATTATCTCCATCGACCCCGTCAAACCCTTGGGGAATCGACCGCTCCTGGAGACCCTCCACACTGCCCGTGAGCACTGAGTGCTCCTTCTCCAGGGAGACACGGGGATGGGCAGTTGGCCTGTGCTGAACCCTCAATTGCTCGGATTCGTGGATGGCCACCTCGGCCAAGTCTAGTGCCAGACCAACGAGGACAACCCTCGACCGACCCTCCCTCCTCTGGAACCGGGTGCTCAAATATGGGGCTAAGGAGAAGGTCCTTCAAGCCCACGAGCAGGGACTGCACCCCAATGCATTCCCTATCTCCGGGAAACACTGTCTCATCCAAGCCACTAAACTGACAAACGGCTGGTGTGTCCGTGAATCAACTCATTGCCATCACGTTTCATAGGCAAATCATGGATCCCCCCCACCCCCTCCCTCGCTGTAATGGCCAGGTACCATCACTCCCCACCATTGCCTTTGTGCATTTTCCAACCGTGTCACTTGGGGACAAGTATTATGACCGGACTCTTGTCTTCCAGTGATGTGAAGGAATTCCTGGCCATAGGGAGTCACGCAAGGCTGAGGTGACCAGAGAGCTCCTGCCTAAAAGCCTCTAAAAGAAGGAAAACAGCATCTATAAATAAACTTACCCAACGCTGAAGCAAGATGGGGCAGGAAGAGCAAGAAGCAGGTGACAGAAGATCAGGACCGGCTAGAAGCAGCAGAAACATGAGTGAAAACTCCCTTGGCCTGCAGGCTCCTGCGGGGCCTAGCACGGAAGGCGTGAGGATGGAGTCTGCGACATCAGGCTCACCCGACCAAGACGTTCTGGCAGTGGTGCAGTTGCTAGTGACCCAGATTGGAGGTCTGGGGCAACGACTGGACACCAGACTAAGAGGTCTCAGAGGGCCTGCTCAATTGGGACCCTGACAAATCGAGTCGGGACCTTGGAAGACAAGATGGAGGACGTCCAGGAAAAACAAGAAAATACAGCCAACGTGTGGGTTGTTGAAAAAAAACAGCTAATAGGTAAGTTGAATTATCTGGAAAATTACCATCAGCACCAATAACATTAGACTATTGGGCCTGAAAGAGGGGGAGGAAGGGAAGGACTTGGTGGAGTTCATTGAACACTGGATCCCCAAAGTGTTGGGAAGGGAGCGATTCAGAGCCATAGAAAGGGCCCACCAGACATTCGGCCTCCGTCCCGCTCCAAATCAACGACCTAGGCCGGTTCTGATCCGGTTTGTTAGTAGCCAGGACCACCGATCAAGGGAGATGGAAGGACTGGTGGAATTCCATGAGGTGGGGCGGGGAAAAAGATTGATGTTCTTCCCTGACCTGAGCCCTGCGCTCAATTTGACCAGGTCAAGAGAATACTGAGACACAAAAAAAGTAGAGTATGCGATGCTGTACGACCGGGAGGGGAGAGGAAATATTTCAAGGAACTATAGGATGATATGTTATGCGCCCAGGATCTACCAGAAAGTGTGTAGACCTGCAAGAACACAGGCCGAATCAAACCCCCTGAAGGAGCCATGGATGGAATATCTGAGAAACTATGAGACAAAGGGAAGTTGGGGGGGGGGTTACAAGATCACAAGTTAAAGGAGCAGAAACAGGTCACTAGACCCATCGAGTCTGTTCCGTAAATCTACACTAAGCTAATCTACAAAAGTTCCAATTTCCAGCCTTTCCCCAAATCCCTTGATACCCTGACTAATGAGATACTTATCCATTTCCTGTTTAAATTCTCCCAGCAATCCGGCCTCCACTGCTTTGTGCGGCAGCGAGTTCCACAAATCCACGACCCTCTGACTAAAGTTCTTCCTTCTCTCTGTTCTAATTGGATAACTTCTAATTTTAAGACTTTGACCCCTTATCTTCGATTTACCCATCAAGGGAAACATCCTATCCACATTCACTATCAAAACCTTTCAATATTCAAAATGTCTCTATGAGATCCCCCTCATTCTCCTAAACTCCAACGAATACAACCCAAGAGCTGCCAAACACTCCCCATACGCCAGCCCCTGCATTCCCGGAATCATCCTCGTAAATTTCCTCTCCAATAACATCACATCCTTTCTAAGATAGGGGGCCCAAAACTGTACACGTTTCTCCAAATGGGGTCTCACCAATGCCCCATAGAGTCTCGTCAACACCTCTCTACTCTTGTACAATATTCCTCTCAAAATTAGAGTCCTACAATTATTGAGTCACGAAAACAACCAAGGCGATTGAGGATATTGTTGGACAAAGTAGCCGGGGTTTTGACAAAGTTTTGCGATGATCGGAGGGAATGAGGTTATGTACTTTTCCTTGTTTTTTTTTTCTTTAAAAATGTGTAAATGGGGAAAATAATGGGAGCTTGAGGCGGAAGAGGCCACGTGACGCTGCAGCACAGACCGGACGAGGGAGAAGATGGAAGAAACAGGCAGCAGTGACATGGACTCTCCGGGAATCATTTTCAACACCCACCATTGTGGTGGTATGTAAAAAGAACAGCGATCTATTGAAGCCATCCTCATATAGACCTATTAAATACAGATACAAAATAATAGCCAAGGCATTGGCCAATAGGCTTGGTCAATACCTTCCCAAATTGATAGATCCTGACCAAGTGGGCTTCGTCAGGAAGAGGCGCGCTCTGCCAACAACTTAAACAGAATATTTAACATTATACATTTGGCATAGGCAAAGCATAATCCAAGTATAATAGTCTCATTAGATGCAGAAAAGGCCTTTGATTGGCTAGAATGGTCTTTCCTCTTTAAAGTTCTGGAAAAAATTGGAATGGGACAAACGTTTGTTAACTGGATAAAATCACTGTATGACAAACCATGGGCAAAAGTCAGTCTGAGTGAACAAACATCACCAACATTCCCCCTCAGTATGTCCAGCAGGCAGGGCTGTCCTCTATCTCCAGGGCTGTTTGTCCTAGCAATTGAACGATTGGCAGAGGGGAGCAGGAAAGATCCACTGATAAAGGGATTCAAAGTGGGTCAGTGTGAGCACAAGATAAACCTAATGGCAGATGATGTGCTGCTGTACCCGGTCGGGTCTTAGCCAAAGTTGCTCACCACACTGGAGGACTATGGTACAATATCAGGCTACAAAGCCAAACAGAAAAAATCAAGGGCATGACACTGAATAAATTTGACCACGAAGAATAGCAAAGGAACAGCAACTTCAGCTGGCAGGCAGGAGCTACAAAATAACTAGGAATCAAGATTGACAGTTGTTACGAGCCCAGAGGACCCCAAAACCCAGCAGCAATAGATATTCACCAAGACAAATGGTTACTTAAACAAAAGTTGCTTTTAATTATCTTTAAACATGAAAATAGAATCACACTTTAATTTATCTATATTGACTTACTTAACCTAACTTAACCTCCTTCTAATTCTAAGTGCACGTGTGTGTAAAGTGTGTGTAAGTTTAGAAAAGTTCTTTGATTCACAGTCCAATCTCACTTCTCATTCCTCCAAGATCACTGGATGCAGGGAATTCTTATACTGTGCACAGAACTTAGCATGTATAAAGTTCATCAGGCTTCGGTGCTTGAAAGGTAAATGGTTACTGCTCAGGAAGGTTCTTGTCGGTTTTTAGAGAGATTTGTTGTTCGCTGGACACCCACAACTGATTCCTTGTAACCAGCCTCTTCAGTGTCTTGCCGAAGAAACTTGCCCCATCAGGGTTTTCCAGATGATCACCTCTTTCTTTCACCACAGAGTTCCTTTTTGTTTCCCTTATTCTAAGTGATACATTAGACAGCCAGTCCTCTCCTCTTGCGTGAACCACAAGGGCTTTGACCAGGCTGAACTAAGCACTCACAACCCATCTTCCAAATGGGATTTTCCACAAGCTTGCCAGCTTGTCCTGTTCCAGTCCCAGTTGCTGATTGTAATGCTGTAGAACTGATCTCTCTCTCTCTCTCTCCGAGAGAGAGCCTGTTTGATTCTTCTGCTTGCAAAAACCACATGACCCTCTTAAACCAGCAAGTTCCACTCCAGACAGAATACGCCTCCAACAAGCTATTTCATATGTTGCCTTTTTGTAAACAACAATCCATTAGTGAAGTCTCTTGAGCACTCTCCAAAGCTTTTGCAAAGGCTCTGGAGTCGACATGTCTAGCATTAGCAGAGCTCCAGTATTTTAAATAAGATCTGTTTTTAAGTGCTTGTTTGTGACCTACACTAAAAAACCTGCCCCAATTTATCGCCCGAAATCATATCTATATACAATACAAACACAATATAATCTGTCACACAACAGTGATCAGCTCTCGATACAGAGTGGTTCAACATAACGACCTCACTCCTCAAAAATAAAATCCACAAGGTAAAACCAGAGGTGCCAGAAACGTGCTTCAGGAGTGGAGTGGAGCAGGGAACATTTGTTCATGCAACCTGGTCCCGTGCAAAGGTAGCCCCATTTTGGCAGGATTTGGCCAACATACTAACCAGAATAATGAAGATAACCTTCCCCCCGGGCCCAGCGTTGTATCTGCTGGGGAACCTTATGTTCTAAGCTACAAATTCACCAAGTTCCAAATTCAATTTGGCCATGGCAAAAAAAATGCACAGCGGTGACCTGGCAGTCTGACTCCCCTCTTCATATCAGCAAGTGGATTACTGAGACGCATCGCTGTATTCCCATGGAAAAAAAATTACGTATAGTCTTAGAAGCTGATACTGCATCTTTGTTAAAATCTGGCAGCCATATTTGACATACACGGGAGCACGACTGTAGCCGTCCCCTGACAAAAGACAGATTTCCCGACAGATGGATCAGGTTAAAGTAGCTACACAAGTGGGTGGATCCACAGCTTCTGTGGATACATACCGGAAGCACCAATGCTACCCTCAGCCTCTCCTTTCTCTCGTTACTGCTACCTCTCTTTCTCTCTCCGGGGTGGGAGGAGATGGTAATGGAACGGGGAGATTGCTGGAATATATTAATATGCTCTGTAACAGTCAATGATCTGTTCTCTTTGTTTAATGATTGAAAATCGAAATATTTAAAAAAAGAATTCTTGGCCACAGAGATCGATGAAGCCGCAATCCCCCCCCTCACCCCCCGTAGGGGCCCAGTGCGAGACCACATCTGCAGGGCCTGGCGCATGACCTCCTGCAGGGCCCAGCGTGCGACCCCCTCCACTGTTGGGCCCAGGTCTTTAGGAAGACAGGTCTGGCATATTTACGTAAAACTAAGCAGCTGTATAAAACAGTCGTCCACAACAGGAGAGGGCAGATCTCACGTTGACTGAAGTCGTACTCGCTCAGTCCTCCACAGAGCCCACCATCCTGTGCTCCCCACGTCGAAACAAGAGTCCAAAACGTGAGTCCTTTAACCGGACGGTGAGATAGCAGAGCGATGAACAGAACTCCTCGGATGCTTCGCGAACTAACTCCCTGGCAATCTGCCAAAGCCTCCCAAACTCCTCGAAGGTGGGTAGAAGCTTTGAGACACCATCAAAAACCGTCCACCGAGCTAATCGGGGATGAACCGGCTGCAGAGTCACCAATGTTGAACTTAAAATATTGAGCAAATTAGATGAAAGACAGTGGTTCCACAGTGGAGTAAAACCACCCTGGCAAAGTGCCAGCTAATGGGCTGAACGATCTAGTTGGGAGACAGCAGAGTTTTACTAACAAGCTGCAGATTTCTTCTGAATAAGAAGTCTGCCTGACTACTCCCACACCCCACACACAAAACCTCCTTTCCATTCAAACCCCATTTCTACCCTTTACGTTATTTACCTTTCTCCCGGCAGTCTGGACCACAGCGTGATCCCCACCCCCCCCCCACAATCACCACCTACCCTTCCCGATTACTGCCCCTGCCCCCACTCCCTGCCCCTCCACTCACCATGCAGTGCCGGACGGTTGCCGGCAGCCTGGACATGGAGCAGAACACGGACGAGCTGACGTTGATCTCACTGCAGGAGGCACTGGAGCGCATTCTGGAGGTGGAGGAGAAAAGATACAAGTAACAATGGGTCCCCTGTCTGTCTACTCAGTTGAGGCTGGACTTCCCACATCTGTCTGCCCAGGGTGGATGGTGCCAGTCACAAGATAGAAAAGCAGAAGTAGGCCAATCGGCCCATTGAGTTTGCTCTGCCATTTACCAGTAATCATGAACATCTGCGCTAAACAATTCTCCCTCATCTGCCCACAATCAGGCCAGTTCGATAGATCGCTGGTGCCTGTCCCCAGTTTGTCTCTCTGGAATTGTCCCACTGCAGATCCTGTCATTTAGCTGAAACGCAATCCTCTGGAGGAAACTGTGGGTTCCCACTTCCTCTGGTAGCTCATTCCACACACCCACTACCCTCGAAGAACGTGCCCCTTAGGTCTCCCTTAAACCTTTCTCCTCTCACCTTGAACCTCTTCCCTCTCATTCAGGGGAAACCCCACCCAGATGTGGGGAGAAGGTAGAAAGCGTGAGATTTGAACACCGGTCCCAAATGCTGGCGCTGTAAAGGCGTTGCGCCAACAATGCCACCTCTCTCCCATCACTTCTCAGCTTCTACCCTCCCAACTGTATCCACCTCTTACCTGTTAACGTGCCCCTTCCTCCCTCCTCCGCCCGCCCTCACCCCCCCCAATCGTTTCATTCAGATTGTTTTCTCAGATTCCTGACGAAGATCTCAGCCCTTGGTTACCCCTTTCCTTCTCATCAACACTGTCTTGATACTCCTGCATCTCTTTCCCTCAGCCTCCTTCGCTCCAGGGAGAAAAGTACCAACCTATCCAGAGTCTCCAACCTTCACCAGAGTTGTGGGAACCAGAACCTCTCACGACACGGAGTGTTGTCTAACCAATGTTAACAGCAATGTCCAAACTCCCACACTCATTGTCTCAACCAACAAAGAGAAAAATGCCAGAGGACCTCTCCACCACTCTCTCTTCTTATGTCTGTACCTGAACTCCAAGTGGAAGCTCAATAAAGGATAAGTGTGGAGTGCCTGAGGGACTGCAGCCCGGAATTCCTAAACCCTCACTGCTCCATCACTCCATCTTCTGGCCGCATTCAAGCCAATACCGCCATCCGATTTCTGGGTACGGGCCAGTGTCCTGTGTTGCCTGCCTGCGCTCCAGCCTTTGGTACACGGGGCAACAGCAAGTTGTAAAGTGAGTGGAGGGGAGATGTCAGAGGCAAGTTTTATTTTTAAACACAGAGAGTGGTGGGTGCTGAGAATGCGACGGGGGCTGGTACAATCACAGCACATTTGGAGAGGAGTGGTATCATCGGACAGAGTCAGCATGGTTTTGTGAGGGGAAAATCATGTCTGACGAATCTAATAGTTTTTTGAGGTTGTAATCAGTAGAGTGGATAAGGGGGGAACCAATGGATGTGGTATATCTGGACTTTAATAAGACGTTTGATAAGGTTCCACACAGATGACTAGCATATAAACTTGAAAAGCATTGTATAGGATAGAGAATTGGTTGATGGACAGGAAGCAAAGAGTAGGTACAACTGGGTTCTTTTCAGAATGGCAGCCAGTGACTAGTGGGGTACCGCAGGACTCAGTGCTGGGCCACAGTTGTTTACAATATATATTCACGACTTAGATGTGGGAATAGATAGCAATATCTCAAAATTTGCAGACGACATGAAGTTGGGTTACGGTGTTGGCTGTGTTGAGGACGCTAGGAGGGTGCAGAGTGATTGGACAAGTTAGGCAAGTGGGTCAGGAAGTGGCAGATGCAGTTTAATGTGGATAAACGCGAGGTTATCCACTTTGGAGGTGAGAACAGGAAAGAGGATTATTATTTAAATGGTATCGGTTTAGGAAAAGGGGAGATGCAGCGAGACTTGGGTGTTGCTGTGCATCAGTTGTTGAAAGTGGGCATGCAGGTGCGGCAGGGCAAATGGTATGTTGGTGTTCATAGCAAGAGGATTTGAGTCCAGGAGTAGGGAGATCCTGCTGCAGCTGTACAGGGCCTTGGTGAGACCACACCTGGAGTACTGCGTGCAGTTTTGGTCGCCTTATCTGAGGAAGGGTATCCTTGGCATGTAGGGGGTGCAGAGAAGGTTCACTAGGCTGATACCGGGGATGGAGGGAATCGCATATGAAGAAAGATTGGATAGACTAGGCTTGTATTCTCTTGAATTTAGAATATTGAGGGGGGGATCTTGTAGAAACATATAAAATTCTTAAGGGTTTAGATAGACTAGACGCAGGAAGGTGGTTTCTAATGCTGGAAAAAACCAGAACCAGGGGCCATAGTTTAAGGATAAAGGGGAAGTTTTTTAGGACTGAGATGAGGAAAAATTTCTTCTCTCAGAGGGTGGTGGATCTGTGGAATTCTTTGCCACAGGAAGTAGTTTAGGCCAGTTCCTTGTCAATATTTAAGAGTAGGTTAGATTTGGCCCTTGTGACCAAGGGGATCAGGGGGTATGGGGAGAATGCAGGAACCAGGTACTGATCAGCCATGATCATATTGAATGGCGGTGTAGGCTTGAAGGGCCAAATGGCCTACTCCTGCACCTATTTTCTATGTATTAGGGACATTTAAGATTCTTAGGCACATGGACGCGAGTACAATAGAGGGTTACGGATGTGAGGCAGGGGAGGGTCAGATTGATTTGCAGTGGGTCGGCACAACATCGTGGGCTGAAGGGCCTGAACTGTGCTGTAATGCTCTATGCTCTAACCTGTGGCAGTTGTGGAGAGATAGCCCCCTCTTCGTTGAAGAGGGCTCAGGCATGAAATGACAGAAGCACATCTTTGCCTCTCACAGATGTTGCGAGACCGGCCGAGTTCCTCCAGCATTTCTGTGTGGTCACAAATATCACAGGGACTGCAGACATTTGTGTTTTAACCCCCTCTTTTGGTTCAACCAGGAACAGCAACAGTTCAGGAAGACACTGGGTGAGGCCAAATTTGGAGGATTGTGTGCAGTTTTGGTCACCGAACTACAGGAAATAAATCAATAAGAGAGAAAGAGGGCAGAGAAGATTTACTAGGATGTTGCTGGGACTTCAGGTTGGGACTTTATTCCCTGGAGCTTAGAAGAATGAAGGGAGATTTGATATTTAAAATTATGAGGGGGACAGACAGAGTAAATGTAGATCGGCTTTTTCTACTGAGGGGAGGTGAGATACAAACCAGAGGACATGGATTAAGGGTGAAAGGAGAAATGTTTAGGGGGATCTTCACACAGAGAGTGGTGGGAGTGTGAAACGAGCTGCCAGCTGAGGTGGTGAACGTGGGCTCAATTTTAACATTTAAGAGGAACTTGGACAGGTACCTGGATGGGAGGAGTATGGAGGGATATGGACTGGGAGCAGGTCAGTGGGACAAGGCAGAATAATAGTTCAGCACAGACTAGAAGGGCCGAAGGGCCTGTTATGTTCAATGGTTTTTATAGTTCTAATTATGTACATTGGGGCAAGGCAGAATTACAGTTCAGCATGAATTTGAGTGGCCGAAGGGCCTGGGCTGCAGTGGTCTATGGATATTTATTTAGGCGTACAGCATCGTAACAGGCCACTCCAGCTCACGTGCCCATGCTATCCCATTTGCACCCAATTGACCTACAACCCTCGGTACATTTCAAATGGCAGGAGGAAACCGGAGCCCACAGAGGAAAAGGCAAGCAGACACGGGGAGAACGTACAAACCCCTTGCAGACAGCGCCAGATTCAACTCCAGTCGCTGGCCCGGCGCTGCACCAACTGCTACACTAACCACCCACCCTTGGTGGGGATCAGTTCTTTTCACCCCTCCTATCGGGGCAGAAGATGCACACACCTCCAGATTCAAGGACAGTTTCTTTCCTGCCGTTATCAGACACCTTTCACAGTGTCACTGTACTATTGCTCTTCAAATCCTACACGTTTGTCGGAATGTGACACTAGCCCCTTCGGCCCTTCTAGTCTGTGCTGAACCATTTTTTTGGCCTAGTCCCACTGACCAACTCCATAGCCCTCCATACCCCTCCCATCCACGAGCCTGTCTAAATTCTTCTTAAATATTAAAATTGAGCCCGCATTCACCACTTCAGCTGGCACCTCGTTCCACACTCCCTACCTCTCTCTGTGTGAAGATGTTCCCCCTCATGTTCCCCCTAAATCTTTCCCCTTTCATCCTTAATCCATGTCCTCTGGTTTGTATCTCACCCACCCTCAGTGGGAAAAGCCTATCTACATTTACTCTGTCCACCCCCCTCATAATTTTAAATACCTCTATCAAATCTCCTCTCCTTCTTCTACACTCCAGGGAATAAAGTCCTAACCTATTTAACCTTTCCCTGTACCTCAGTTCCTGAAGTCCGGGCAACATCCTAGTAAATCTTCTCTGCACTCTTTCTATCTTATTGACCAAAAATGCACACAATACTCCAAATTTGGCCTCACCAACATCTTATACAACTTTGCCATAACATCCCAACTCTTGTAATCAATACTTCGATTGATGAAGGCCAATGTATCAAAAGCTGTCTTTACAACCTTATCCACCTGTGACACCACTTTCAGGGAATTATGTATGCGTATTCCCAAATCCCTCTGTTCTACCACACTCCTCAGTGCCCAACCGTTCACTGTGTTCGTCCTTTCTTGGTTTGTCCTTCCAAAATGCAACACCTCACACTTGTCTGCATTAAATTCCATTTGCCATTTTGCAGCCCATTTTTCCAGCTGGTCCAGATCCCTCTGCATGCTTTAAAGACCTTCTCTTCTGTCCAGATGCTGTAGGTGCTCTGTGGTTAGTAAGGGATTACTTAAAATGGTTGTGCCATCTGCAAACTTGCTGATCGAATTTTCCACATTATCATCTAGATCATTGATGTACACAACAAACAACAATGGACTCAGCACTGATCCCAACATCACCAGTCACAGGCCTCCAGAGGCAATCATTCTCTACCACTCTCCCATCCAGCCAATGACCAATCCAGTTCACTTCTTCACCCTGAACACCAAGCGTCTGAATTTTCCTAACCTCCCATGTGGGACCTTGTCAACGGCCTTACTGAAGTTCATGTAGACAATATCCACAGCCTTTCCTTCATCAGCTTTCCTGGTAACATCCTCAAAAAAACTCCACAGGATTAGTTAAGTATGACCTATCGTGTTGACTAACTCTAATCAATTCCTGTCCATCCAAATACTTGTAGATCTGATCTCTTGGAACACCTTCCAGTCGCTTACCCAAGACTGACATCAGGCTCCCCAGCCTACAATTTCCAGGATAATTCTTAGAGCTTTTTTTAAACAAAGGGACAACAGGGCTACTCTCCAATCCTCCGGTGCCACGCCCATGGCTCAAGACATGTTAAATATATCTGCCAGAACCTCTGGAATTTCTACACAAGGTCCGAGGAAATAACTTGTCAGACCCTGGGGATTTATCCAGCCTTATCTGATTTCACTGCAAGCACCACCTCCTCTTTAATCTGTATAGCTTCCATGACCTAGCTGCTTGTTTGCCTCACTTCCCTAGACTTTGTGCCAGTTTCCTGAGTAAATATTGATACAAAAACACGATTTAAGATTTCCCCCATCTCTTTAGGCTCCAATTATAGCCGACCACTCTGATCTTCAAGAGACCAATTTCATCCCTTTACTTGTTCTTTACTTTTTGAAAATTTTATTTAAAATTTTTAACCGTGCAATTATAAATTTATATAAACAATGCTTAAACAAGCTTAAAGATACGTTGATTACCAAACAACCACATAACAATTCCAGCACGAAAACAGGCCATCTCGGCCCCTCTAGTCCGTACTGAGCCAAGTCTTCTCCTCTAGCCCCACCTACCTGCACTCTGCCCATAACCCTCCATTCCCTTCTCATCCATATACCTATCCAGTTTTTCCTTCAGTATCAAAATGGACCCTGCCGCCACTACTTCTCCCAGAAGATAATCAACATAGCCACCACTCTCTGAGTGAAGAAGTTCCCCCTCGTGTTACTTCTAAACTTTTTCCCCTTAACTCTAAACTCATGACCCCTCATTCCAATCTCAACTACCCTCAAGGGAAAAAGCCAATCCACATCAACTCTATCTATCTCCCTCATAAAAACCTCTATCAAATCCCCCCCCCCCCCCCCGCCAACCTTCTATGCTCCAAGGAATAAAGATCTAATCTGCTCAATCTTTCTTTGTAATCTGGATGCTGAAACCCAGGTAACATTTTTGTAAATCTTCTCTGCACCCTCTCTACCTTGTTGATATCCTTCCTATAATTCAGTGATCAGAACTGCACACACTATTCTAAATTTGGCCTCACCAATGCCTTGAACCGTCTCAACATCACCTCCCAACTCCTGTATTCTATGCTTTGATTTATGAAGGCCAGGATACTAAAAGCCTTCTTCATCACCCTAGCCACATGAGACTCTACCTTCAGGGAACGATGAACCGTTATTCCTAGATCTTTCTGCTCCACTGCATTCCTCAATGCCCTCCCATTTACTATCTATGTCCTGTTTTGATTATTCCCTCCAAAATGAAGGACTTTACACTTCTCAGTATTAAACTCCATCTGCCATCTTTCAGCCCACTCCTCTAAGCCGTCCAAATCCCTCTGCAATCTTTGAAAACCACCTTCATTATCCACAATTCCACCTATTTTAGTATCATACTTACTAATCCAATATTAATCATTAATGTAAATGACAAACGGTAAGGGACCCAATACAGATCCCTGAGGCACGCCACTCATTACCGGCCTCCAGTCCCACTATATAAAATATATAGTATGCATAAATTAAATTCTAATGTACCTGACATATGTCTTAGATGTGGGGAAGAAACAGGTACATTCTATCTGGTCGTGCTCTAAGGTAAAATCACTTTTGGGAAAATTTAAGAATTTTATTAAACCAGATAATTGGGAAGCAATTATCACAAAGTCCAGAATTGTTTCTCCTCGGAAATATTGTGGACACAAAACCTAAAATGATGGTGTCCAAGTACGTGACTTGGATTTTCCCTCTTGGTTAACTCAGCCATTGCTGGTGGACTTATCTGAAGTTCCAGTGCAATACCAACAGGAGTGATCTGAGTTGCAACATAATGAATCTGTGAAAACTCTGTTCAAAGTGAAAGGAACCATGTCGTGGCCATTTAACGAGATCGACAAGAAATACCCAAACTCTACTACTTTAGCAGGGGAACCACTGATACATTTTCCATCGTCTTATTTAGTGGCTTCAGTGCTGTTAGGGATTTGCTACAAACTAAGAGAAACCGACTGGAAATTACAAAACGTGGAGGTTCAAGGTTGAAACTAACAAAATTAGTCCCATGAATCCAAAAAATCTGCAGCGAGCGTCAGGGTGAGGTTCCCACTGAAGTGATGTCAGTTGATGAAAGCGTGTTTGAGATGGTTGACATTTTGAGGTAGTCTCTTCTTTTCTTTGGCTTGGCTTCGCGGACGAAGATTTATGGAGGGGGTAAAAAAGTCCACGTCAGCTGCAGGCTCGTTTGTGGCTGACCAGTCCGATGCGGGACAGGCAGACACGATTGCAGCGGTTGCAAGGGAAAATTGGTTGGTTGGGGTTGGGTGTTGGGTTTTTCCTCCTTTTGAGGTAGTAGTTGAACATGAAATGCATGTTCCAGTGCATTCCCGACCTTAATTGCATTGAAATACACTTACAGTAAATGAATTAATTGAAACTAAATGATTTAATTGAAACTTCTTTCGAATATATAACATTTTTTCTGCTAATGGTGGGTTGAAAAATTAAAGTGGGGCCTAGGGCAAAAAAGGGTTGCGAACCACCGACTTCTAAACTTGATAATTTTATCAAGTTAAATTTGTTAAAGTTGCTCGAGCGGTGGTGAAGAAGTGCATTGCAGTGACCTGGAAATCGGATGTGAATTTAGGCCAGGAAAGATGGCATTTGGAGATACAAAGCTGTATTCCTTCAGAGAAAATGTACTTAATTTACGAAATAAAGATTCACTTTTTGTGCAGATTTGGAGCCCGTACATGCAAAGGTTAGGAATAAATATGTAAAAAATGTTCTTCCAGCCTCCGAAGTCCTGCATTCATCTTCACAAGGTAAAGGAACAGAAGCAGGCCACTTTGCCCATCCAGTCTGTTCCTTGTCTCTACAGTCACATACATATAAGCACTGGAGAGAGTCCAGCGTGCAAACCGACCCTCTGTGCAATCCAAAGCCACCACTCTATTTTTTTCTATTTTGGTTGATTTTTAAGTGAATTCTATTCCATATATTTTAGTTTTATGGTCAAATGGGAATCAAGAATTAACCATTACAAATATTCAAAATAGATGAAAAAGAATCATCGATGCAGGTTGTCCAAATTTTGAAAAAAAGGAAAGACCCCATCCCTCTCCCCCCCCCACTCAAAACAAAAACCACTCTCAAAGAAAATAGAAATAGCAATTACAAAGGAAGAACAGGAAGGAAAAATAATAAAGAAATGGAACAAAGAAAAGGGAACTGTTGGGATCTGAAATCCAGTTCAAAAAATCCTGCTTTTATTTTTCTTGCCTAGATCTCAAATATGGGAGAAAAAAATGGATAGAGGGTTCAAAACTAGATTGAGTATTCAACCCTGCGTTATGCAAATATGGTTCCCGTGCCTGCAAAAACATGTATTTAATCCTTAAATTGTAGGTAATTTTCTCCAAGGGAACATACCTATGCATTTCTGCATTGTATCGGGCTGTGTCCAGAAGGGAATCAGATTTCCAGGTAACAGCAAATACATTTCCTGGTCACTACCAATGAAGCTTTAAGAAATTCAGTGGTTCTCAACCTTTTTCTTTTCACTCACATACCACCTAAAGTATTCCCTAAGCCATCGGTGCTCTGTGATTAGTAAGGGATTGCTTAAGATGTGGGTGGAAAGAAAAAGTTTGAAAACCACGTTTGAATTGTTCCTCATTGGCTCGTTATGTGTACGGTTTCAGAACTCCAGAAGAAATGGGCCAATGAGCATTTTTCTCAAGCCAAATATTTCAGTAACAATTGGGTTTAGAGCAGCGATTCTCAACCTTCCCTTCCCACTCACATCCCACCTTAAGCAATACCTTTCTAATCATAGAGCACCAATGGCATAGAGATTACTTAAAGTTGGATGTGAGTGGAAAGACAACGGTTAAGAACCACTGTTGTAAATTATTATCTATCCACTTCTTTTGGCCATTTAAATTCACTATCCCTTCAACAAAGAGGTTAATCACCTTGAGTAAGAGGTTTAACTTCACTTTTATCCCAATTAATCTTATAACCTGAGATCTTATCCTATTCCTGCATTCCGTAAATGCAATTTACGTAACAAGGTCCCTGGTTAAGTCAAATAAATCAAAACATCATCTGCAAATAACCTTATTTTATACTCCTCTTGACCAACCTTAACCCGCTTTATTTCCACATCATTCCTAATTTTCTCAGCAAAAGGCTCTACAGCTAAAATAAAGCTGGTGATAAGGGACAATCTTGTGAACTAGATCTTGCCTAAGGATTGAACATTTGTCACCACTTTTGCTTTAGGATTAGTATATAGTGCCCTAATCCAATTTATAAAAGATTGGCCAAACCCAAATGTATCCAGAACTTGAAACAAAAAAAAATCCCATTCTAATCTTTCATAAGCTTTTTTGGCATCTAAAGCCAATGCTACACTCAAATCTTTCCTCTGTTGTGCTGCATTTATAATACTAATTAATCTAGCTACATTGTCTACCAAAAACAAATCCAGTCTGGTCCATATTTATTAATTTAAGCAATAATTTAGTAATTCTATTTTGGCAATTTTATAGTCTGCATTCAATCATGAAATTGGACTATAAGAAGGTTTTACAGAATCTCTATCCCTTTTCACTATCATTATAATTATTGCTGTTGAAAATGAATCTGGTAAAGTATAGGTTCTAACATTTCCATAAAAATAGGAATCAGTTCCTCATTACATTCTTTATAAAACTCGTGGAAACCCATCTTCTCCCGGTGACTTGTTTCTTTGTAATGAGCTTATTGCCTGCTTTACCTCTACTCAGTTCTGTCTGCTTTTCCAAACTTAATGTCTGTAAGTTTATATTCAACAAATATTTATCTATTTTAATCCTTTTGCTCTTAATATACCTATAGAAGTTCTTAGGATTTTCTCTCAACCCATTAAATCCCATTTTATTCTCCTCATATTTGAAGTATTGTGTTTAGTTCTGGTCACTTCATTACAGGAAGGATATAGAAGTTTTGGAGAGGGGGAAGAGGAGAATGATCAGGATGTTGCCTGGATTAGAGAACGTGTCTTGTACTGCAAGGTTGACAGAGTTGTGGTTTTTCTCTTTGGAGTGACGAAGGACGAGAGGAGACTTACTGGGTCTACTAGTTATGAGGGGCTTAGATAAGGTGGACGGCCAGCACCTTTATCCCAGGGTGAGAGTAGCAAATACCAGGGGACACCTGTACAAGGTGAGGGGAGGACAGTTTAGTGGAGAGTTTATTTTGTTTTTTTTCCCCATCAGTGGGTGCCTGGAATGCCTTGCCAGTGGGTGGTGGTGGAGGCTGGTACAATAGGGACAATTAAGAGTCTTAGACACATGAATGCAGGAAAAATAGACGGCTACGATTGTGAGGGAGGGAAAAATTAAATTGTTGTGGAGTGAGTTTACACAGCTCAGCACAACCTTGAGGGCCTGTACCGTGGTAGAATGTTCCTTTTTAAATTCAGACATACATCACAGTAACAGGCCCTTTCGGCCCACGAGCCCATGCTGCCCAATTCCACCAAATCGACCTCCAACCCAGGTACATATTGAACAGTGGGAGAAAACCAGAGTCCACGGGGAAAACCCACGCAGACACGGGGAGAATGTTGAAACTCCTTAAAGACAGCGCGGGATTCGAGCCCCAGTCACTTGGCACTGCAACAGTGTTGCGCGAACCGTGCCGTCCTCTATGTTCATTTCCATCCACTCTACCCAGATTCTAGCCCCAGGGGAAATTTACAGGGGCCAATTAAGATGTGGGAGGAAACTGGAACACCTCACAGCCAGAGAGAGAACATGCAAACTCCACACAGGCTGCGTCGGAGGAACACGGGTCACAGGAGCGGGGGTGGGAGGGGAAGCAGCTCTGCTAACTGCGCCCCCCGTGCCACCAGAGGAGACGACATCTCGACCAGCTATTGTCGGCCTTACTGTTACAGAGGGGGTCCCTCCGGTCTCCACAGCAACTCCTTTACCCCGTGGGTGGTTCTCTCTCAGTGAAGGGGATCTTAACAAGCTCTGCCCAGCTGCCCCAAATCAAGCACAGGCAAGACAGCACTTACCTGAAGAAATTTCTGAAGGACTGCTTGAGCCTGGACTGGTCCACAAGACTAAAGGAAGATGACCTAACAGAAGGGAGAAAAAATTAGGCCGGTTGCTGGAATATAGCATGGTAACAGGCCTTACCGTCCCATGAGCCCACTCCCCCAAATACACCTACTAACCCTGTACATTTTGGAGGGTGGGAGGAAACTGGAGCAGCCGGAAGAAACCCACGCGGACACAGGGAGAATGTACAAATTCCTTACAGACGTTGGCGGATTCAAACGAGAGTCACTGGCGCTGTAATGGTGTGATGCCCAGGTTGACGGAGAATGGGTAGGCGTAGCTGAGTTCACAGTCAGATCAGCCACGACCTCATTGAATGGCAGAGGAGGCGCGATGGCCGACTCCTGCTTCCGTTTCCGATGTAAACCTCCCTCCCTCCCTCCTCTCTCCCTCCCACCCCCCCATCACTGGACTTCATCTCCACCTCCCGCTCATCCAGGAAAGGCAGCAGACACATTGAAAGGCACATCACGACCCGGACACCCACCTCCTCCCATCAGAGTGAACTGCAGCCACGCCGACAGATCTCATGGTTACCTGATCCAGGAGGACTTGAAGCTCCTGCCCTCCTCTTGCCCAGCTCCGTCTGGTGGGTTGGCAGGTCTCCGTGCCATCGTCTCCCTGAAAACACATGGCATTTTCAGAGTCCATGTCTTCAAGAGGCAGGGCTGTGCAGGGTACATTGAACTTTCAGGACTAAAAAGGGTTAAATGACAGAGTTTACACAAGTGTTGCTTTCCCTGGAAGGTACAGGATTCCTCAACGAACCAGAAACAGCTCAGGAACAGGCTCTTTGGCCCACAGCAAACATGGTGCCCAAATTAAATGCAAGCCCTGTAGCCTGCACATGATCCATATCCCTCCAGAATGGGACCACGGTTAGACTAGGACTACGGGTTATAGCGTAACGCTGTAACAGCAACAGTGACCGGGGTTGGAATCCCACCCTGTCCGCAAGAAGTCTATACCTTCTCCCCGTGTGTGCATGGGTTTCCTCTGGGGGCAGGGGAGATCCGGTTTTCTCACTCCGTTCAAAAACATACCAGAGGTTGTAGGTCAATCGGCTGTAATTGGGTGGCATGGATTTGTGGGGCAGAAGAGTCTGGTATTGTGCTGTATGTCTAAATTTAATTCAGTCAGTCAGTCAGCCTCTATTGTCGCTTTAACACCAGGTGCCGTGGAATTAAAATGACACAATGTTCCCTAGACCATGGTGATTTGACAAAAGCTGCTTAACAAAAAACCGTTCTAAGAGTAATATTAGATATACAAGTACACGATCCTTTATGCGGACGTCTAAAGTACGGAAAACTCCAAAAACCAGTAAGGTTGGGGGGATGGAGAGACGGCAGCACGACTCGGGCGGCCGGGGGGGTGGGGGGGGAGACGGCAGCGCGAATTGGACGGGCAATGTGGGGGGAGACGGCAGTGCGATTCGAGCGCACGACTCAGGCGGGAGACGGCAGCGCAACTGGAAGGGGGTAGATATGGCAGCACAATTCGGTTGGGCTTAGATCTGGCTTTCCAAAATCCGGAAAAATCCAAAATTCGGAACACACTGTCCCCCAAGGGTTCCAGATAAAGGATTGTGTACCTGTATTGAAATTTAACATTTAGAATTAATTTAAAACATAAGATTTATGTATTTAGAAATGTTATAAATATGTTCGTTTATGTCATCACTTAAAAAAAATTCACAATTTTTTTGTTTGTGATAATATATCGATGAATGGGGTCGAATTGATATTTTATTTTAGAGAATCCATGCTGCTGAAGATCAAACTGCGCTGGGTGGGTCACGTCTCCAGAATGGAGGACCACCGCCTTCCCAAGATCGTGTTATATGGCGAGCTCTCCACTGGCCACCGAGACAGAGGTGCACCAAAGAAGAGGTACAAGAACTGCTTAAAGAAATCTCTTAGTGCCTGCCACATTGACCACCCCAGTGGGCTGATCTCGCCTCCAACCGTGCATCTTGGCGCCTCACAGTTCGGCGGGCAGCAACCTCCTTTGAAGAAGACTGCAGAGCCCACCTCATTGACAAAAGACAAAGGAGGAATAACCCAACACCCAACCAACCAATTTTCCCTTGCAACCGCTGCAACCGTGTCTGCCTGTCCCGCATCGGACTTGTCAGTCACCAACGAGCCTGCAGCAGACATGGACATACCCCTCCATAAATCTTCGTCCGCGAAGCCAAGCCAAAGAAAGAAGAAGAAGAGAATTGACTCAATATTAAGTTCAAATCGGATGTTGGAGAGATGTGAGATCTTTAATGGATATATGATTAATTAGGATTATTGTTAGATATATTGAAATTTAACATTAGAATGGATTTAAAATATGAGGTCTAATTGAAATTGAAAAATACATTGAACTCTCAGACCACAAATGTAATTAAATTAGATTGGAAACTTTGTCTTTAATAGGCTGACTAAATGAGAAAGAATTATTTGGAATGGGACAATGGGCTAGTAAATTAGAGACTTTGTTCTGATGTAATATTTGGGAGGTGAAAGGTGCTGAAGTCCGTCGGCCGCTGTTTAAGGGCTTGTTTGTGCCAATGAGTCACATTTTGTTTGACGGGGGGTGGGGGGTTATATTCCTTAACGTCATAGATGGAGTTGCATTATTATTCAATATATGTTTATGAGTGGAGTGATATCGATTACACTGATGCTTTATTTTACTTCAGAGAATTGATTTTACATAGAATTTAAATTGGATGATGGAAAAGATGTGAGATTCTTAATAGATATAGGATTAATTAGAAGTAATATTAGATATATAGAAATGTAACATTTAGAATTGATTTAAAACATGATTTACATATTTAGATATGTTATAAATGTGTTGGTTTATGTAATCTCTTAAAAAATTCATCCTTTTTTGCTTTTGGGGGGTGGGTGATAAAAAACAAAATTATGTATCATTTTGTATTGCTTCTATTGTAATGTATTGTTCAAGATGAAGAAAATTCTGTTTGTGTTTGATGCAAATGGTAAATAAAAAATATTTTTCAAAAAACAGTTCTACATACAATTAATTAATCAGGGATTAATCAGATGAGTGCTTTAGATGTGGACAGGAGATGGGCACTATTTCTACACTTCTACTCGGTCCTGCCCCAAAGTGAAATCTTTTTTGTCAAACTTGGCAATTTATTTGGAACGGGTTAGAGGAACTAAATTTCCACAAAACCCAATGTTATTTTTATGAGGTATTAACCAACACTGAAATAATCTGGATATCGGAGGGAATTTGTAAAGATTGCCTTGGCAAGAAAATGTGCAGCGGTAACATGGAAATCGGACTCTCATCTAGGCATGAAGCAGTGGGACAGAGAAATGCATAGCTGCATTCCTTCGGAAAATATTTCATACAATCTCAGAAATAAGTATACGATACCTTTATTGTCATTTAGGACCAGACTGTAAAACAGTTTTTTTTTCCTTGGCGACTTCAACGCTCGCATCGGCAAAGACTCAGAAACCTGGCCAGGCAAGCATGGTGTCGGCAAGTGCAATGACAACGGGCGCCTCCTGTTGGAACTCTGCGCAGAACAGCGGCTTGTCATTACTAACACCCTTTTCCAGCAGAGAGACAGCCTGAAGACCACCTGGATGCATCCCCGATCCAGACTATGTTCTGGTGCGAGGAAGAGACAAACGAGATCTCCTCCACACCAGGGTCATGCCCAGCGCGGAATGCCACACTGACCACCGGCTTGTTCACTGGAAGCTCAACCTTCACTTCAAGCCAAAGTTCAAGAACAGTGGAGCCCCCAGAAAGAGGTTCAATGTTGGAAACTTGCAGTCAGACGTAGTAAAACAGTTAAAAAAAACGAGATAACATTCCTCTAATTCATTACGCCATCTACACAAGACTATGTACGCGGTTCCTACACCAGACAAAGCAAAAAGGGAAAGATCTACGAGACTGGAACAGAACTACACAGTAAAAAATGAAAATCTAGACAGTAGTCACAGCGGGGACATTACATTTTCATAGACTTTGATTTTAAAAAGTCTACTCGCTTGAAGTGAAGAACAGTTCACACATCTACATGAGCCCAGCAAGCTTCAGCATGGAAGCAATAGAGAGACACAATGACCTCCTCACCAGCCCCACCATCCGCCACAGGACCCTGCTCTGCGCAGCCTCCAGAACCTCCCGGAACCTCAGCACAGCCGCTCCAGGCTCCCCAACGCCTCCAGAACCTCCCGGGACCTCAGCACGGCCGCTCTGGGCTCCCCAATGCCTCCACCACAGAACACACCGACCTCCCAGCCAGGTGCACGCGACACAGCCCACTCTGACACACCGTCCGCAAAAACTGCCGCAGCCCCTCCATCTCGGCCACCGGCAGCAAGTGCCATCAAAGCCTGGAGGCCTCGCACCACCCCCGCCCCCCAGCCCCACAGAGGCCTGCTCCCTCTTACCCCCACCACAGAAGCCCGCTCCAACCCCAGCAGATGAGGCTGCGCGGCCTCGCCGCTTTCTTCCGAAGGTCTGTACCTAACCTCGCGGTTCCCACATCTCCACAGCGCTCTACCATCCAACGTTCATCAATTAAGAATTGTGGCACGGCACCTCACTTAACCGTTGAGGTAGCACCCGGTTTGGAGAATTTTAATTTTGAAAATTTTGCGGCCATATTTACAAATTGAGGGATAGATCCTTTCCTTAAGATCAAACCTCGTTAACCTCCTTGGATCTATAAATGACTTGAACCGTATGGAGAGGGAGACCCTCCAGCAACCGGGTTTCTTTCCTTCATCCTTTTCTCTAATGCTGCTTCTATTTATTTTCTTTTTTCCCTTGGGGCTTGTTTAAGGGGGGGGAGGGGGGTTGGGGTTTATATCATCACCTAATGGATTTGTTGCCAAATATTTGATTATACTTTGCATAATGATTACATGTAGAAAACATTTAAATCCAATTTTCAAAAACAAAAATCAGAGATTAGACAAAGGCACGAGTGAAGACTGGTTACAAACTCCATGTTAAAAGTGTCCGCCAGTTCAGGTGGACATTCCTAGATACCAAGGGGCTGCCGCAGGCTGCTAATCGTGCAGCCATCACAGGTCAGATCACCGATCTCTTCAGGACAAGGTCCACCAGCGTTAGGGGAAACAGGAACTCTGAACTCGCCACGACGAGGAACAGGACAACACATCTTCTCACGACGAGGCCCAGGGTAACGCATCCTCCAAACCTGCCACAGCTCGGCAGATCCAGTCGCTACCTCAGACTCTGCTGCTCCACTCTCTCCTCTTGTCCTCTGGCACTGGGCATCCCTGACGTTGACCCGAAGAGTCTGAAAAGCCACAAGGCCACAACGACACAAAGCGGCTCGATCTCCTCCTCTTGGCTGTGCCCGAAGCTCCGTCCTTCAGCAGGCGGGTTTTCGGCAGCTCCGCAGCATTCACTCGGAATGGCTCCTGTTTAGGGTTTTCCACTGTAATGGAGGATTTAGACCAGCTTATGCAAGAAGGGATGCAGTTGAATAGGAAGACATAATCTAATTTACACCATGAGGTCCAGGATGCATATGAATTAGTAGACACACATCTAAATTCCACCATGAGGCCCAGAGATGCAGTTTTCTTTTGTTGGTCGCAGACTGTCAGGAGACCTTGAAGATAATTAAATCATTTGTTCAAAGAGATAAGCTATGAAGTAAACAACTTTTGGGTAATACAAACCATGGTCCCACTGCTGAAGTTTGAGACTCTCCGAGAGGTGGCAAAATCCCTCAGCAAGAAGAACTTCTAGAGTCCAGCTAACCTCCCGGTCGAGGGAGGTGGAGAAGCTGCTACCGGCACCCCGACAACCTACTACAAGTGTGCAGTCGTTGGCTCGCTTCGGCAGTTGGGACCAGTCCAGACGTTGATAAGTATAGTTGGGAAGGGCTAGCATATTGTAGTTTGAAATCAGCTTTTGAACTTGTAATAAACATTTGTATAAACTGAACTGCTCTTGGTGTGTGTGTCTATTTTCTTTCGGTAGCTCAAACACTGTGACCAATCTAAAACGAACAAAATGAGAGGTACAAGTTTACCCAGGACACCCACTTGCAGAGCACGACTCACTGGGATCCAAAGCCCAAATCCATCAAATTAGAAGTTGTGCACGGCACCAGCTGGCAAGTTCCTGCAGCAACCGTTGTCCAGAGTAGCCACTGGAGGCTGCACCCGCGCCGCCATCTTGAGGTTATTTATCATGCTTTAACGTATGATCCCTCAACAGCCCCTAAGGCTAGAGCTGGATGAGGTTCCCACCCTGGATGAGACATATAAGGCAATCGAACAACTGAAAAGTGGCAAAGCAGCAGGTATGGATGGAATCCCCCCAGAAGTCTGGAAGGCTGGCGGCAAAACTCTGCATGCCAAACTGCATGAGTTTTTCAAGCTTTGTTGAGACCAAGGTAAACTGCCTCAGGATCTTCGTGATGCCACCATCATCACCCTGTACAAAAACAAAGGCGAGAAATCAGAATGCTCAAACTACAGGGGAATCACGTTGCTCTCCATTGCAGGCAAAATCTTTGCTAGGATTCTACTAAATAGAATAATACCTAGTGTCGCCGAGAATATTCTCCCAGAATCACAGTGCGGCTTTCGCGCAAACAGAGGAACTACTGACATGGTCTTTGCCCTCAGACAGCTCCAAGAAAAATGCAGAGAACAAAACAAAGGACTCTACATCACCTCTGTTGACCTCACCAAAGCCTTCGACACCGTGAGCAGGAAAGGGCTTTGGCAAATACTAGAGCGCATCGGATGTCCCCCAAAGTTCCTCAACATGATTATCCAACTGCACGAAAACCAACAAGGTCGGGTCAGATACAGCAATGAGCTCTCTGAACCCTTCTCCATTAACAATGGCGTGAAGCAAGGCTGTGTTCTCGCACCAACCCTCTTTTCAATCTTCTTCAGCATGATGCTGAACCAAGCCATAAAAGACCCCAACAATGAAGACACTGTTTACATCCGGTACCGCACGGATGGCAGTCTCTTCAATCTGAGGCGCCTGCAAGCTCACGCCAAGACACAAGAGAAACTTGTCCATGAACTACTCTTTGCAGACGATGCCGCTTTAGTTGCCCATTCAGAGCCAGCTCTTCAGCGCTTGACGTCCTGCTTTGCGGAAACTGCCAAAATGTTTGGCCTGGAAGTCAGCCTGAAGAAAACTGAGGTCCTCCATCAGCCAGCTCCCCACCATGACTACCAGCCCCCCCACATCTCCATCGGGCACACAAAACTCAAAACGGTCAACCAGTTTACCTATCTCGGCTGCACCATTTCATCAGATGCAAGGATCAACAATGAGATAGACAACAGACTCGCCAAGGCAAATAGCGCCTTTGGAAGACTACACAAAAGAGTCTGGAAAAACAACCAACTGAAAAACCTCACAAAGATAAGCGTATACAGAGCCGTTGTCATACCCACACTCCTGTTCGGCTCCGAATCATGGGTCCTCTACCGGCACCACCTACGGCTCCTAGAACGCTTCCACCAGCGTTGTCTCCGCTCCATCCTCAACATCCATTGGAGCGCTTACACCCCTAACGTCGAAGTACTCGAGATGGCAGAGGTCGACAGCATCGAGTCCACGCTGCTGAAGATCCAGCTGCGCTGGATGGGTCACGTCTCCAGAATGGAGGACCATCGCCTTCCCAAGATCGTGTTATATGGCGAGCTCTCCACTGGCCACCGTGACAGAGGTGCACCAAAGAAAAGGTACAAGGACTGCCTAAAGAAATCTCTTGGTGCCTGCCACATTGACCACCGCCAGTGGGCTGATAACGCCTCAAACCGTGCATCTTGGCGCCTCACAGTTTGGCAGGCAGCAACCTCCTTTGAAGAAGACTGCAGAGCCCACCTCACTGACAAAAGGCAAAGGAGGAAAAACCCAACACCCAACCCCAACCAACCAATTTTCCCTTGCAACCGCTGCAATCGTGTCTGCCTGTCCCGCATCGGACTTGTCAGCCACAAATGAGCCTGCAGCTGACGTGGACTTTTTACCCCCTCCATAAATCTTCGCCCTGCTGACCCCTCGAGAGGACTGGTTCGTTGTCTCCTGGTTTTCCCTTTCCTGAAATCCACAATCTGTTCCTTAGTTTTGCTAACGCTGAGTGCAAGGCTGTTGTTGTGGCACCACTAATCTAGCCGATCCATCTCCCTCCTGTATGCTTCCACATTGCTGACTGCCGATAACTGTGGTCATAGCATTGGAATTGTGCCTGGCTACACAGTCATGTGTATAGATATAGTAGAACAGGTGGGCTAAGCAGTGACATGGTGGAATCATGTTCACTAGTCGTTTAAAAAGATTTCTCCATAAACACATGATAAACTCCAGAGGGTTATTAATTCGGCCTGTGACATCACAGGCACTCCGTCGAGGACATCTACATGAGGCTGTGTTTTAAAAAAGCAGCCTCTATCCTCAAGGACCCCCAACACCCAGGCCAGGCTCTCTTCACTCTGCAACCATTAGGAAGGACGTACAGGAGCCTGACAACAGACACCCAGTGGCACAAGGACAGCTTCCTCCCCTCCACCATCAGATTCCTGAATGGGCATGAAACCACAGACACCCCCTCACTTCCTCTTCTTTTGCATTGGGGAAATGTGATTTATAGCAATAATGGACGACACTGCTGCCAAAAAAAACAACAAATTTTGTGACACATGTTCATGATAAAACCAATCTTGATCCCCCACCTCTCCGATCCACCATTATGTAAAAAAAAATACCCTGCACAAAATCTTTACCTTGTTTTTTTAAAATGTACAAAATTCCTTGGGATCATCAGGGGATAAGTTTTTTTTTATACACAGGGAGTAGTGGTGGAGGGCAGTACAATAGGGACTTTTAAAAGACTCAGATAAATAGAGGATTATAGGTGTGAGGTCGGGAAAGGGTTGGGTTGTTGCATCTGTTCATATAGGTTAGCCCAACATCATGGGCTGAAGGGCCTGTACTGCGCTGGAATGTTCTATGTTCTAGATGGGGCAGAATCTGTTTGGTGCATCCAAGGGAGGTGGGGGGGGGGGTTCTTGAAACTGTTCATCAATGATTCAACCAGAGCTTGCATTAAATTCTAACTTACTGAATTGGTTTCAATGGGGGAGGCTCTTGGGAATAATGATCACAACTCCTTCAGGTTTAAGATGGTTATGGATAAGGTTAAACCTGAAATTTGAGGAGGGGGAAGGGAGAGTGAGCTGAACTGGGGAGAAGCAAATTACAACAGATTAGGCAGGATCTGTGGCACCACTCACTGTGTGTAAAAAAAATGTACCCCTGACATCTCCCTGAAGCTTTTCTCACCTCACCTTAAAGAGATACCCTCTGGTGTTCGCTGCTGTCACCCCGGGAATAAGGCACTGGTTGTTCACCCTATCTATGCCCCTCAGAATCTCTATTAAGTCACCTCTCATTCTTAGTCGCTCCAAAGAGAAAAGCCTCAGCTCTGCTAACCTTGCCTCATAAGACATATTTTCCAATCCTGGTGAATCTCCTCTGCCCACTCTCACCAGCTTCCACATCCTTCCTATAATGAGGTGACCAGAAGTAAGTGCAATATTCCAAGTGTGGTCTCACCTCGGTTTTATAGAGCTGCCACATTACCTCACAGGCCTTGAACTCAAGCCCCGGACTAACGAAGGCCAACACACCTCACACCTTCTTAACCGTCCCATCAACTTGTGCAGCAACATCAAATGATCCTTAGTCCGGGACTGCACGATCTCCCTATTTCTCCATGCTGTAAAGAATGCTGCCATGAAAGATTACGTCCTCCCTGAATGTGGAAGCTCTTCCGACTAAGATGGGAGAGGTCACGAGTGGCTAGCTGTGTGCCAGAGGGGAGAGAGGGAGAATCATGCCCCCAGTCATCTTGCATTGTGTTTACCCTACCCTACCCCTGCGTTCCCCCACAGAAAGCATTTTGCACTCACGTCCTGTTCGAGATGGGCACACTGGAAACAGTGGCTAGATCCTTCTCTTGGTTTCTCCACTCAACCCTGGGAGAGGGAGAGGAACATAATCATCAAAGATGCCAAAACGATCATTCAATCCAAACTCTGCCACATGTCCCCAAAATAACTCAGGCGTCAGGGGGTTGGTGGTGGGATGGTGTGGATGGAGCTCCATAATGGATCTGACCGTGGGAGGGTGTGATGGGACGGTGTGGATGGAGCTCCATAATGGATCTGAACGTGGGAGAGTGTGATGGGACGGAGTGGAGGGAGCTTCACTCTGTCTCTGACCCCGGGGAGTGTGTGATGGGACGGTGTGGAGGGAGCTTCACTCTGTGTCTGACCCTGGGAGTGTGTGATGGGACAGTGTGGAGGGAGCTTCACTCTGTGTCTGACCCCGGGGAGTCTGTGATGGGACATTGTGGAGGGAGTATCACTCTGTGTCTGACCACGGGGAGTGTGTGATGGGACGGTGTGGAGGGAGCTTCACTCTGTGTCTGACCCTGGGAGTGTGTGATGGGACAGTGTGGAGGGAGCTTGACTCTGTGTCTGACCCCGGGGAGTGTGTGATGGGACGGTGTGGAGGGAGTTTCACTCTGTGTCTGACCCCAGGAGTGTGTGATGGGACAGTGTGGAGGGAGCTTCACTCTGTGTCTGACCCCGGGGAGTGTGTGATGGGACAGTGTGGAGGGAGTTTCACTCTGTCTCTGACCCCGGGGAGTGTGTGATGGGACGGTGTGGAGGGAGCTTCACTCTGTCTCTAACCCCGGGGAGTGTGTGATGGGACGGTGTGGAGGGAGTTTCACTCTGTGTCTGACCACAGGAGTGTGTGATGGGACGGTATGGAGGGAGCTTCACTCTGTCTCTGACCCCGGGAGTGAGTGATGGGACGGTGCGGAGGGAGTTTCACTCTGTCTCTGACCCCGGGGAGTGTGTGATGGGATGGTGTGGAGGGAGCTTCACTCTGTGTCTGACCCCGGGAGTGTGTGATGGGATGATGTGGAGGGAGCTTCACTCTGTCTCTGACCCCGGGGAGTGTGTGATGGGACGGTGTGGAAGGAGTTTCACTCTGTGTCTGACCCCAGGAGTGTGTGATGGGACGGTATGGAGGGAGCTTCACTCTGTGTCTGACCCCGGGAGTGAGTGATGGGATGGTGCGGAGAGAGTTTCACTCTGTCTCTGACCCCGGGGAGTGTGTGATGGGACGGTGTGGAGGGAGTTTCACTCTGTGTCTGACCCTGAGATGTGTGTGAGGGGATGGTGTGGAGGGAGTTCCACTCTGTGTCTGACCCTGGGAGTGTGTGATGGGACGGTATGGAGGGAGTTTCACTGTGTCTGACCCCAGGAGTGTGTGATGGGACTGTGTGGAGGGAGTTTCACTCTGTGTCTGACCCTGGGAGTGTGTGATGGGACGGTGTGGAGGGAGTTTCACTCTGTGTCTGACCCCGGGGAGTGTGTGATGGGACGGTGCGGAGGGAGCTTCACTCTGTGTCTGACCCTGGGAGTGAGTGATGGGACGGTGTGGAGGGAGTTTCACTCTGTGTCTGACCACGGGAAGTGTGTGATGGGACGGTGCGGAGGTAGCTTCACTCTGTGTCTGACCCTGGGAGTGAGTGATGGGACGGTGTGGAGGGAGTTTCACTCTGTGTCTGACCCTGGGAGTGTGTGATGGGACGGTGCAGAGGGAGCTTCACTCTGTGTCTGACCACGGGAGTGTGTGATGGGACGGTGTGGAGGGTGTTTCACTCTGTGTCTGACCCTGGGAGTGTGTGATGGGACGGAGTGGAGGGAGCTTCACTCTGTGTCTGACCCCAGGAGTGTGTGATGAGACGGTGTGGAGGGAGCTTCACTCTGTGTCTGACCCCAGGAGTGTGTGATGGGACAGTGTGGAGGGAGCTTCACTCTGTGTCTGACCCCAGGAGTGTGTGATGGGACGGTGTGGAGGGAGCTTCACTCTGTGTCTGACCCCAGGAGTGAGTGATGGGACGGAGTGGAGGGAGCTTGACTCTGTGTCTGACCCCAGGAGTGTGTGATGGGACGGTGTGGAGGGAGTTTCACTCTGTGTCTGACCCCGGGAGTGTGTGATGGGACGGGGTAGAGGGAGCTTCACTCTGTGTCTGACCCCGGGGAGTGTGTGATGGGACGGTGTGGAGGGAGTTTCACTCTGTGTTTGACCCCAGGAGTGTGTGATGGGACGGTGTGGAGGGAGCTTCACTCTGTGTCTGACCCCAGGAGTGTGTGATGGGACGGGGTGGAGGGAGCTTCACTCTGTGTCTGACCGTGGGAGAGTGTGATGGGACGGAGTGGAGGGAGTTTCACTCTGTGTCTGACCCCAGGGAGTGTGAAATGGGATGACGTGGAGGGAGTTTCACTCTGTGTCTGACCCTGGGAGTGTGTGATGGGATGTCGTGGAGGGAGCTTCACTCTGTGTCTGACCCCAGGAGTGTGTGATGGGATGTCGTGGAGGGAGCTTCACTCTGTGTCTGACCCCAGGAGTGTGTGATGGGACGGTGTGGAGGGAGTTTCACTCTGTGTCTGAACCTGGGAGTGTGTGATGGGACGGTGTGGAGGGAGTTTCACTCTGTGTCTGAACCTGGGAGTGTGTGATGGGACGGTGTGGAGGGAGTTTCACTCTGTGTCTGACCCCGGGGAGTGTGTGATGGGACGGAGTGGAGGAAGCTTCACTCTGTGTCTGACCCCAGGAGTGTGTGATGGGACGGTGTGGAGGGAGTTTCACTCTGTCTCTGACCACGGGGAGTGTGTGATGGGACAGTGTGGAGGGAGTTTCACTCTGTGTCTGACCCCAGGAGTGTGTGATGGGACGGTATGGAGGGAGCTTCACTCTGTGTCTGACCCCGGGGAGTGTGTGATGGGACGGTGTGGAGGGAGTTTCACTCTGTGTCTGACCCCAGGAGTGTTGATGGGACGGTGTGGAGGGAGCTTCACTCTGTGTCTGACCCCAGGAGTGTGTGATGGGACGGGGTGGAGGGAGCTTCACTCTGTGTCTGACCGTGGGAGAGTGTGATGGGACGGAGTGGAGGGAGTTTCACTCTGTGTCTGACCCCAGGGAGTGTGAAATGGGATGACGTGGAGGGAGTTTCACTCTGTGTCTGACCCTGGGAGTGTGTGATGGGATGTCGTGGAGGGAGCATCACTCTGTGTCTGACCCCAGGAGTGTGTGATGGGATGTCGTGGAGGGAGCTTCACTCTGTGTCTGACCCCAGGAGTGTGTGATGGGACGGTGTGGAGGGAGTTTCACTCTGTGTCTGAACCTGGGAGTGTGTGATGGGACGGTGTGGAGGGAGTTTCACTCTGTGTCTGAACCTGGGAGTGTGTGATGGGACGGTGTGGAGGGAGTTTCACTCTGTGTCTGACCCCGGGGAGTGTGTGATGGGACGGAGTGGAGGAAGCTTCACTCTGTGTCTGACCCCAGGAGTGTGTGATGGGACGGTGTGGAGGGAGTTTCACTCTGTCTCTGACCACGGGGAGTGTGTGATGGGACAGTGTGGAGGGAGTTTCACTCTGTGTCTGACCCCAGGAGTGTGTGATGGGACGGTATGGAGGGAGCTTCACTCTGTGTCTGACCCCGGGAGTGAGTGATGGGATGGTGCGGAGGGAGTTTCATTCTGTCTCTGACCCCGGGGAGTGTGTGATGGGACGGTGTGGAGGGAGTTTCACTCTGTGTCTGACCCTGAGATGTGTGTGAGGGGATGGTGTGGAGGGTGCTTCACTCTGTGTCTGACCCCGGGGGTGTGTAATCGGACAGAGTGGAGGGAGCTTCACTCTGTGTCTGACCCCAGGAGTGTGTGATGGGACGGTGTGGAGGGAGCTTCACTCTGTGTCTGACCCCAGGAGTGTGTGATAGGACGGTGTGGAGGGAGCTTCACTCTGTGTCTGACCCCAGGAGTGTGTGATGGGACGGAGTGGAGGGAGCTTCACTCTGTGTCTGACCCCAGGAGTGTGTGATGGGATGGAGTGGAGGGAGTTTCACTCTGTGTCTGACCCTGGGAGAGTGTGATGGGACGGTGTGGAGGGAGCTTCACTCTGTGTCTGACCCTGGGAGAGTGTGATGGGACGGTGTGGAGGGAGCTTCACTCTGTGTCTGACCCTGGGAGAGTGTGATGGGAGTGTGGAGGGAGCTTCACTCTGTGTCTGACCCTGGGAGAGTGTGATGGGAGTGTGGAGGGAGCTTCACTCTGTGTCTGACCCCGGAAGTGTGTGATGGGACAGTGTGGAGGGAGCTTCACTCTGTATCTGACCCCGGGAGTGTGTGATGGGACGGTGTGGAGGGAGCTTCACTCTGTGTCTGACCCCGGGCGTGTGTGATGGGACGGAGTGGAGGGAACTCACTCTGCCATCCCATCCCTCTGTGAGGGGCCCCTGGTCCCTTTCCCACTCTCGACAAGTGGGTACCTGCGCGGCTTCTCGATCTTGTAATTCAGCTCCTGGGCCTCCTGGGCCTTGAGATGGAGCAGGTCGTGGATGCGCTTGGAGACCTCTAGCTCGTGCGTGCGAAGTTGCTGCCACTGCTCCCGATAAAGGATATGCAGTGTGTCGTACTCCTCCTTCACCGTCCAGTTCGCCTCCTCCAGCACGGCGACCCGCGTTGCCAACTCCTGCCGTGCCTCCTCCATCTTGCCCAGCCTCTCTAGCAGCTCTGTCAGCCTGCGATGGGACAGCACAGAAGGGAGGTGAGGGGGGTGGGTGGGGAGATGAGCCACAAAACACTACAGCACAACTAGTCTGTGCAGAACTCTTACTTGACTTCGTTCCATTGACCCAGTCCGTAGCCCTCCCATCGATGGACCTGTCCAAAGTCTTCTCAAGTTAACATTGAGCCTACATTCACCACTTCAGCTGGCAGCTCGTCCCACACCCCCACCCCTCTCTGTGTGAACGTTCCCCCTAAACCTTTCCCCTTTCACCCTTAACCCATTTCCTCTGGTTTGTATCTCACCTCCCCTCAGTGGAAAAAGCTGATCTACATTTACTCCATCAATCCCCCATGATTTTAAAAACCTTGATCAAATCTCCTCTCATTCTTCTATGCTCCAGGGATTAAAGTCCTAACCTGTTGAACCTTTCCCTGTAACTCAGTTCCTGAGGTCCGGGCAACATCCTAGTAAATCCTCTCTGCATACTTTCTATCTTATTGGTATCTTTCCTGTCATTCGGTGACCAAAACTGCACACAATCCTCTAAATTTGGCTTCTCCAATGTCTTATACAACTTCACCATAACATTCGAACTCCTAACACAATACAGTATCCGAAATTCGGTTAACCAAAAAGTTCAATACCCAAACCTTTTTTCAGCGGCAACGTGACGTCACATGTTGTAAAGAAATTTTCACTCGATGTGCTCATGTGGGGCTCTGACATGCTGTTAGCGTCATTTTGAATCCATTGGAGCTCTTATGTGTTGTACAATGGCAATTATAGAGATCACGTTGTTTTTAGGTAAGAATTAAACACTATTTCCTGCTTGAAAACCCTTCCATTGATTTTTGTTATTCTTTAACCACCAATATTGGAAAATCCGCTGATAATACTGGTTATGTGAAAAATCCAGTTAACAGAAAAACATCCGGTCCCAAGCTTTTCAGATATGGGGAAATGCATGTACTTTGATTTATGAAGGCCAAGGTGCCAAAAGACCTTATCCACCCATGCCGCCACTTTCAGGGAATTAAGTATCGGTATTCCTGGATCCCTCTGCTCTACCGCACTCATCGGTGCCCAACCATTTATCGTGTACAGTACAACTCCAATTATCTGAAAATTGGATTATCTGAAATCCTCAGTTATCCAAAATTTTGTAGACGTGGAAGTGATTTCGGAAAAATCAGTAATTCTCATTTATTCGAAAAACTTTGAAGCCAAATGACATCATTTCACCTCTGAAAATTTTCGGATAAATGAAGATATTTTAAACAATCTAAAAAAAAAAATTTTTCAGAAAAGAACTGACGTCACAGGCTGACAACATTTTGGAAGTTTGGAAAAACTTCTGAGTAGAATTTCCAGTTTTTGGTGTTGGATTTATCTCATTTTGCTTTTTTTTGGGTGAGAATTACCATAAATATTTATGTATAATGCGACGTATTATACCCCTGTGTATAATACGACCCCCCCCCCCTCCCCTCACCCGCCTGAATTGCGCTGCCGTCTCTTCGGCTGTTCACCCGCTCAAGTAGTGCTGCCGTCTCTCACGACCCCCCTCCATTCACCCACCCGAGTCGCGCTGGTGTCTCTCATGAATCCCCTCTCCCGCCCGATTCACAATGTCGTCTCTCACGACCCCCCTCCACTCGCCCGCCTGATTCACGATGTTGTCTCTCACGACACTCCCCCCCACCCCCCCGACTTGGCCACCTGAGTCGCGCTGCAGCTCATCTGCGCGGCCACCCGAGTTGCGCAGCCGCTCGCCTGCCCGGCCACCCAAGTCGCGCTGCCTCTCACCCGCCCGAGTTGCGCTGCCGCTCCCTCGCCTGCAGAAATTTTAAAAAATTTTTTACTCTCGAGTATAATGCGACCTTCCTATTTTTGAAGTGAAAAATGGGGAAAGTTATTTTGCATTATACTTGAATATTTACGATAAACATTATTTCATGCTTAAAAAGTCTTCCCTTGTTTCCTTTCTTTGGCTTGGCTTCGCGGACGAAGATTTATGGAGGGATATGTCCACGTCTGCTGCAGGCTCGTTGGTGACTGACAAGTCCGATGCGGGACAGGCAGGCACAGTTGCAGCGGTTGCAAGGGAAAATTGGTTGGTTGGTTGGGTGTTGGGTTATTCCTCCTTTGTCTTTTGTCAGTGAGGTAGGCTCTGCGGTCTTCTTCAAAGGAGGTTGCTGCCCGCCGAACTGTGAGCCGACAAGATGCACGGGGTGAGGTGATATCAGCCCACTGGCGGTGGTCAATGTGGCAGGCACCAAGAGATTTCTTTAAGCAGTCCTTGTACCTCTTCTTTAGTACACCTCTGTCTCGGTGGCCAGTGGAGAGCTCGCCATAGAACACGATCTTGGGAAGGCGATAGTCCTCCATTCTGGAGACGTGACCCACCCAGCGCAGTTGGGTCTTCAGCAGCGTGGATTCGATGCTTGCGGACTCTGCCAGCTCGAGTACTTTGATGTTGGTGATGAAGTCATTCCAATGAATTTTGAGGATGGAGTGGAGACAGCACTGATGGAAGCGTTCTAGGAGCCGTAGGTGATGCCGGTAGAGGACCCATGATTCGGAGCCGAACAGGAGTGTGGGTATGACAATGGCTCTGTACACGCTGATCTTCGTGTGTTTCTTCAGGTGGTTGTTTTTCCAGACTCTTTTGTGTAGTTTTCCAAAGGCGCTATTTGCCTTGGCGAGTCTGTTGTTTATCTCGTTGTCGATCCTTGCATCTGATGAAATGGTGCAGCCGAGATAGGTAAACTGGTTGACCGTTTTGAGTTTTGTGTGCCCGATGGAGATGTGGGGGGGCTGGTAGTCATGGTGGGGAGCTGGCTGATGGAGGACCTCAGTTTTCTTCAGGCTGACTTCCAGGCCAAACATTTTGGCAGTTTCTGCAAAACAGGACATCATGCACTGAAGAGCTGGCTCTGAATGGGCAACTAAAGCGGCATCGTCTGCAAAGAGTAGTTCACGGACAAGTTTCTCTTGTGTCTTGGTGTGAGCTTGCAGGCGCCTCAGATTGAAGAGACTGCCATCCGTGTGGTACCGGATGTAAACAGCGTCTTCATTGTTGAGGGAGGGGCCCTTGTTTCAACACTGCTACAACTGACTTGCTGTTTGCTTCTGGGCTGTTTTTAAAAAATGATCAATTATCCAAAAATATCTTTTATCCGAAATAGGCCTGGTCCTGACCATCTCGGCTAATCAGAGCTATACTATGTCCTTCCACAGTGCCACAACCCCAGGAGTGGTGCTTCCACAGAGGCTCAGCTCAGAGACTCTAAATCATTGCATCACATGCTCTGAATCAGACAAGTTGCAGCCCCCTCCCCCCAACCCAGTGCACTCAACTGCGCAGGATCCCAGGGACTCCCAGTGTCAGTGCAGCTGGGACTCAAAACAAGAGCAGGGAGCTTGTACTACATCCTGGGGTGGGCCAAACCAGAATGATGTGCCCAAGGTGGCGGCGCCTGTGCTCGTCAGCGGCCACGAGGGGTTGTAGTGGACCAGCGCAGGGCAGCAGGAATGGGGAGAACCACCCTCCCCCACCCCCGTTGAGAAGGAGAAGAAGAGGCGACGAGCCTACAGGACGGTGACCGCGGTGGCAGACCATCGAGGGGCTCAGAGGATGAGGGACCCACACGGGCTGCGGGAGTGGCTCATGGGGGCCAGGGATTCGAGCCGGGATTTGAGATGGCCCTGGAGATAAGGGCCCCCTGAAGGGCCTTGGGCGCCGATGGCTTCATGTTGAGGGATGGAGCTCGGGCGGCCGATGGATTGAACAGGAGTCTGTGCAGCTGCGGGAATCGCTAGAGGATAATCCACGGACACTCAGTGACTCTGAAGGGACTCGCTTTTGCTTCCCTTTCTTTCGTACTGTAAGGGGCGCCGGGCAACACCAATGGAGACCCTTTGTCTACCTTACGGCAGGCGGAAGGCAATGTTCGACATCATTACTTGACAATAAAGGAATCTTGAATTCCATCTCTAGATCCATTCTCTTGGAAGTTGTAAATGACAACCTTTCTCAATACACTCGATATAACGTGGTGACTGAACTTAAACTTGGAGTTAAGTTTAACTTCTCCTCCTGGAGCAGACACAGATATGATCAGACTTTTAAAACTCTCCAGCAGGAGTTCCAATTAATCTACCCAGGGTGGGAGAGCTTTGTCTATAGAGATGGTTCCCAACCTCCCTTTTTAGAGTCATCCAGGTGAAATGTTCTGCTCCATCCCACCAAAGTAATCAGGCTGGAAACTCATTCCTGTTTTGAATTGAGTGAATGCTCAGTTATTTTTTTGCCCTAGGCTAGCTGACTCCAGAGTTTGAACTCCAAAGTTCAAGGGGAGAGGACTGAGGAGAGAGGTCCAAAGGAATTCTGAGGGGCAGGTTTGCTCAGAGGGTGGTCCACATCCGGAACGAGCTGCAAGAGGAAGCTGCAGAAGTGGGTGCAATGACAACATCTTAAAGATGTGCATTGGTGGAAATGTGGTAGGCAGGGGACCAGCCCACAACTGGACCAACATGGAGTTTGGCTGAAGGGCCTGTCCCATGGTGTTGGAATCTGTGGAAGAGGAGCAGGGGCGGTTATCTCTGTAGGACGTACCTATTCTGCGTTCTTGGTACACCTGTAAAACCTTGTGATGTAATATCCGCCCAGGCTAACAGCTTGTTCTCATTCTAGAAGATGTGAAGGAAGCATGAGCTTGAGAAATTTTTCTTTGAATTTTTGTATCTCTTAGTATCTTTGTGTTTTCATAGGAGTCTTTAATGATCGCTTTTGTTATGACAACTTTTGAGTAAGTAAAATCTAAAGGACTATCTGTGTACTTTTTCTTTCTTTTCTTTGGCTTGGATTTGCGGACGAAGATTTATGGAGGGGTATGTCCACGTCAGCTGCAGGCTCGTTGATGACTGACAGGTCCGACACGGGACAGGCAGGCACGGTTGCAAGGGAAAATTGGTTGGTTGGGGTTGGATGTTGGGTTTTTCCTCCTTTGTCTTTTGTCAGTGAGGTGGGCTCTGCGGTTTTCTTCAAAGGAGGGTGCTGCCCGCCGAACTGTGAGGCGCCAAGATGCACGGTTGGAGGCGAGATCAGCCCACTGGCAGTGGTCAATGTGGCAGGCACCAAGAGATTTCTTTACGTCCTGTTTTGCGGAAACTGCCAAAATGTTTGGCCTGGAAGTCAGCCTGAAGAAAACTGAGGTCCTCCATCAGCCAGCTCCCCACCATGACCACCAGCTCCCCCACATCTCCATCGGGCACACAGAACTCAAAACGGTCAACCAGTTTACATACCTCGGCTGCACCATTTCATCTGATGCAAGGATCGACAAAGAGATAGACAACAGACTCGCCAAGGCAAATAGCGCCTTTGGAAGCTACACAAAAGAGTCTGGAAACACAACCAACTGAAAAACCTCACAAAGATTAGCGTACACAGAGCCGTTGTCATACCCACACTCCTGTTTGGCTCCGAATCATGGGTCCTCTACCGGCATCATCAGCGTTGTCTCCGCTCCATCCTCAACATTCATTGGAATGACTTCATCACCAACATCAAAGTACTCGAGATGGCAGAGGTCGACAGCATCGAGTCCACGCTGCTGAAGATCCAGCTGCGCTGGGTGGGTCACGTCTCCAGAATGGAGGACCATCGCCTTCCCAAGATCGTGTTCTATGGCGCGCTCTCCACTGGCCACCGAGATAGAGGTGCACCAAAGTAGAGGAACAAGGACTGTATACTGTAAATACTTTGTTATTCATCATCTTGAGGCGAAGCTATGCAAAATGTTTATCTGCTCCATCAACTAATTAAAACTACATAAAGTAACTGCCATAGAGTTTGATTTGATGGATTAAAAAGATCGAAATTTGGGATATCACAGCTCACGCTTTGGAAGATGATACTTTGAAATTAGGATATATTAGAATGAGGAAGGTGTCGTCTAAAACACCCACTCTGGAGCTTCCCCTAATTGACCCACGTGGCTGGCCTACCTGCTCTGAGTGGCTTCCAGTTCCATCTCCTTGCGTCTGTGCTCTTTGCTGAGTTCGTACAGCTCCTGAGCGAGCTAAGAGAAATGCAGGAGAATGTCACAACAGGGTCTGTAGCGCATGGGTGGGAAGGCAGGGCAATTCCTCATGACCACAACAGCTGAACCTTGCTCCCACTGTTCCCCACCCCCTTGCATGCATGCAACTCCACCCCCCCCAGCCAGTGGGGGGAGACCGTCACCCCCTTTGCGTTTTGATGATGCCCCCGGTCTCTGTCCCAGCCCCCTCTTTCCATCTGTGCTCCACACCCCACCCAATTTCAATACCCCTCCATCAGATCCCCTCGAAACCTCCTCCATTCATAGGAGAACAACCTGAACTCCCCAATCCACCGGCAGGAACTGAAGTGCCTCATCCCTCCAACCACGTTGCACAGACAATAATGAACTTCTTTCACACAGCTCCCCCCCTCACATTCACCCTCTTCACCTCTCCTCCTCCCCCTTTCCCCTGACCACATGTTAGCCTTCTCCTCCCCTTCCCTCTGCATCTGTCCTCTCCTCCCTGGTTCCACCTTCCGCATCTCTTCCTCAGTTTCACCATCTCCCCCTCTGCCCTCTCGTCCCTGGTTCCACCTTTTCTCCATCTCCATCCACCCTCTCGACCCCAGTTCCACCTTCTCCCCTCTGCCCTCTCCTTCCATTTGTCCCACTTCTGACCTCTCCCTCCCTCTTGGCCACCCTCTCCTTTCTTCCCCTTCTCCCTGCCTCTTTCCTGTGTTCTCCCCACCTGTGCGACCACCCCTCCCCACACCTGCCTTCTCCTTTCACCCATTGTCCCCCCTCTCCACTCCTACCCTCCTCTCCCACATCTGCCCTCCCTCTGTGTCTGCCCCCCTCCCCGCCTGCTCTCCTACCACCCCTTTCATTCTCTTCACACTTCCTTTTCCCTCCTACCACCCCAACAATGCCCACCAGCCCCAAGCAAGAAGTACATCGGTTTGAAAATCCTCGTCCTCCTTTCCAAATATATAGAACAACTTTCTGAAGGAAATAGGCACAGATTGATAGGATAGTTAAGAAAGCCTATGAGATGCTGGGTTTCATTAGTTGGGGGATTGAGTACAGGAATAGAGAGATCATGTTGCAACTCTACAAATTTCTGGTGAGACCACACTTAGAGAATTGTGTTCGGTTCTGGTCACCTCGTTATAGGAAAGATGTGAAAGCTGTGGAGAGGGGGCAGAGGCGATTTACCAGGATGTTGCTTGGATTGGGAAACAAGTCTTATGAGGCAAGGTTGGCAGAGCTGGGACTTTTCTCTATGGAGCGAAGAAGGATGAGAGAAGACTTGATAGAGGTCAACAAGATTATGAGAAGCATAGACAGGGTGGCCAGCCAGTGCCTGTTTCCCAGGGCAGGATCAGCAAACACCAGGGGACATGTGTACAAAGTAAAGGGAGGGAAGTTTAGGGGACACATCAGGGGTAAGTTTTTTTTTTAAACAGAGAGTTGTGGGGGCCTAGAATGCCTTGTCAGGGATGGTGGCGGAGGCTGAAATATTAGAGGCATTTAAGAGACTCTTAGACACATGGATGGAAGTAAAATAGAGAAGTAGATCACAAAATTTAAAAGACGCCGTGGCTGGAGTTAAAACACAAGATACTGGAGAAACTCAGCAGGTCAAACAGTGTCCTTCATGGAGCAAAGGGAAAGATACAGAGCCAACGTTTCGGGCTTGAGCCCTTCCTCAAGGTGTGAGGAGGAATTTAGAGAAGGGAACAGGGTCAGAACAGGGGACTTGGGTGTGAAGATGTGTAGTCGAGGCAGTTGTAGGAGGTAGTGGGTTTGTAGAAATGTCTGAACACAGCACAGTACAGGCCCTTCAGCCCTCGATATGAGTTGTACTATATGCTCCTACCAAAAAAACACTAAATACCACGTAACCCTCGATTTTCCTTTCATCCATGTCCCTGTCTCTTAAATGTCCCCAATGTCTCAACTCCCCCACCACCCCTGGCAAGGCATTCCAGATACCCACAACTCTCTGTCAAAAAAACTACATCTGCCCAAAATCTTCCTCCACTCACCGTAAACACGTGTAAAGGCAAAGGTTCCATTATGGTCACGTAATACTACATTTAGAACGCAACATACATGAAATTCTTCAACTTTGTCCACCGTAAGGCAGAGTTGCCACTTTGTCCAGCACCCCTCACAGAATCGTATGAGAAAATGCTGACAGGCGTCCAAAGAAAAGAGTAGGAGGGGGAAGGGGGATTGGCAAGACAGGATATAAAGGGTTATGGGGTAGGGTGGGTTTAGTACCATTTTTTAGGGATATATGGAACAGCAGAACATTGAGGGCCGAAGGGTCTGGACTGAGCGATAATGTTCTATGTTTTTAATAACCGTCTAACCCTGTGGTGTGTTTCAGACAAGGGGGTGTGGGGTTGTTGCAAAACGCAGGAGGCTTGAGAGAATCGATGGAGGGATTTTTGTACCCCAGAGTGGGCCTGGAATCAGGGATGCACTGCCTGAGAGGGTGGTGGAAAGACCATCACCCTCATTAAAGCATCTGTAGAAACACTTGAATGGTCAGGTCAAAGCCTCAACTCCCCACTGAACCAATTTTTCCCTAGCCTCTCCTGTCAATTAATAATTAACAGACCATGTGTATTCTGGAGTCCTGCTCAGGCAAACACACCAACAAATCCCGAGACATACGTCTGTACACTCAAACCAACCTACCTGACCATAAAAAAGGTGGATAAAGTATGGGTAAGTGGGATTGGGGGAAGCAGAGTACTTGCTAGAACATTCCAGCCCACAATGTGGTGACCCACTCTAACCCAGTTCTCAACCTTTTTCTTTCCACTCACATTCCACTTTAAGTAATCCCTTGGTCATCCATCGGTGCTCTGTGATCAGTAAAGGATTGCTTAAGGTGGGATGTGGGTGGGAAGAAAAAGTTTGAAAACCCTGTTTTAATCATCCCTCATTGACTCGTTATGTGCACGGTTTCAGAACTCCAAAGGAAATGGGCCATTGACCATTTTTCTCAAGCCAAATATTTCAGTAACAATTGGGTCTAGAGCAGTGATTCTCAACCTTCCCTTCACTGAGACCTCTATTTTGTTCGATTCAGCCAGTCTTTCAGTGCCCATAGAAGACAAAGATATATTGCCGACATTTCTGGCCTGAGCCCTTCTTCAAGGAATAAGGAGAATGAGCCAGAAACAGGAAATCTCCAAACACAGTCGGTGCCGGCTGGGGAAGGAATCCAGACCAACAAGAGGTGTTAATTGGATCTGATAGAGAGGCAAGAACTCATGTTGACTGTGTGAAAGGAGACAGAGGAAAGAGAAAGCTGGTTGAAGAGGTGGGGGGGGGGGGGGAATGTTTAATGCCATCCAAATGGAGGGACCCAGTCAGAAGATGAGGTGTTTGCTCCTCCAATTTATGGGCGGTCTCAGTCTGGCAGTGCACGAGACCACAGACATGTCAGTAAGGGAATGGGACGGGGAATTGAAATGGGCGGCCACTGGGAGATCCACGCTATTGCAGCGGACAGAGCTGAGGCGCTCAACTAAGTGATCTCCCAGACTGCACCTAGTCTCTCCGAAGTAGAGGAGACCCCAGCGGGAGCCCCGGATGCGGTCAACGATCCCTGAAGATTCACAAGTGAAATGTTGCCTCATTTGGAAAGTCCTCCTGGAGACAGAGGAATTGTGGGGATTTATAATCCAACAGACACCAAAAGAAAAGATGGTGGTGCAGTCAGGGCTGCTGTAATGGAGCAACACAGTGATGCTCCGCAGGGTTCTACTACCCAGTCCAACTACCGATAGCTCCGCGCAGGCTTTAAACGGCCTGTTCAAGGATTTTATTTTAAAATCCTGCGGCCACGGGGTCTGAGCCCAAGATGGCGGCACCTATTAATCGGCAGCAGCTATAGAGGGCTTCAGACTCTGAGGAAGCAGAAGGACGGAAGCAGGGCCCCAGAGGACGGGAAGATCACTCCCCATCTGAGAGGGAGAAGCAGAGGAGACGACCAGCAAGGACGGTGGCCACAGCAGCGGACCAGTGAGGGGGCTCTGGGGCTGAGAGACCGCCGCACACAGCAGGGATGCTGGTGCCTCAAGGCGAGGAGGCTGCGGGCTACTGTTGGGAGACTCACGCAGGGCCGCAGATTGCTAGAGACTGGCTCGAAACTGGATGGAGCGCAACATAAAAGGTGAAGATACCTGTCCATTTGTCACAACCCTAGCAGTCAGATTTTTATACAAAGCCTTAATCCAACCGATAGAGGCTCAAAATTAAACTTTCCCAAAACTTTCAACAGAAAACTCCATTCCACTCTATCAAAGGCCTTTTCTGCATCAAGGGAAGTTACCATTGGTTGGTCAGATTGCTCCCAAGAAGTATTAATTAAAGAAATCAACTTTACAATACTGATTTTTAATGGAACCCGCCTAATCCACATGAATCAAATCTGGTAAGTATTTAGCTAGTCTATCAGCCAAAACCTTGGCAACAATTTTATAATCTACATTCAATAAGGAAATAGATCTATAAGATCCTGCTTCTTAAGAATAACTGTAATGCTTTAGAAAAAGAATCCGGAAAAGAGCCAGTCTTCGACCCCTGTCTCAATACATCCATCAGTAAAGGAATTAATAAATCCTGAAATTCTTAATAATATTCAGAAGTAAAGCCATCATCCCCTGGAGACTTCCTGTCAGGCATAGATCAAAGTGCTTACCTCACTTCTTTATCAGTAAAAGAAATATCTAGATCCTTAATATGCGTATCCTTCAAAGAAGACTAAATCAGACAAAAAATTATCAATTTTAGCTTCTTCTTCCAATACTTCAGAAGTATATTATTTCTCATCAAATGTATGAAACTCATCATTAATTTCCTGAGGTTTATATATTATCATTGAATCATGTCTGATAGCATTTATTGTTCGAGAAGCTTGCTCCGTTTTTAATTGCCACGCTAACACTTTATGAGCTCTCTCACCCAACTCATAATATCGCTGTTTAGTTCTCTGTAATAATTTCTCAAACTTATAAGTTTGTAACAAGTTATACTGTAATTTAAGATTAACTAAACACACTTTCTTAACTTCGGTAGAATCTCATTGCAAATCCTTTTCCAAAATTGCCATCTCCTTCTCCAATTTGCTAGTCTCAACCATATGTTGTTTCTTAATTTTAGCAGTATAACTAATAATTTGTCCCCGCAAATAAGCTTTCAAAGCATCCATATAACCATATAACAATCACAGTGCGGAAACAGGCCATCTCGGCCCCTCTAGTCCGCACCGATTTAAGTGATCTCCTCTAGTCCCACATACCTGCTCCCTGTCCATAACCCTCCAACCCCCTCACATCCATGTACTTATCCAACCTTCTCTTAAATGACAAAAATGACCCTGCTGCAACCTCCTCTCCCGGAAGGTCATTCCACTCAGCCACCACTCTCTGAGTGAAGAAGTTTCCTCTCATGTTACTTTTAAACTTTTGCCCCCTAACCCTAAACTTATGGCCCCTCGTTCCAATCTCTCCTACCCTCAAGGGGAAGAGTCTATTCACATCCACTCTATCTATTCCCCTCTAATTTTATATACCTTTATCAAATTCCCCCTCAACCTTCTACAGTCCAATGAATAAAGACCCAGTCTACTCAATTTTTCTTTCTATTCTAGATACTGCAATCCAGGCAACATTTTAGTAAATCTTCTCTGGACTCACTCTACCTTATTGATATCCTTTCTATAATTTGGGGACCAGAACTGCACACAGTATTCCAAATTTGGCCTCACCAATGCCTTGAAAAATCTCAAAAATCACCTCCCAACTCCTATATTCCATGCTTTGATTTATAAAGGCCAGCCTACCAAAAGCCTTCTTTACCACTCTATCCACATGAGACTCCACTTTCAAAGAACAATGAATGTAATTCCAAGATCTCTCTGTTCCTCTGCCTTCCCCTTCACCGCATGTGTCCTGTTTTGATTATTCTTCCCAAAATGAAGCACCTCACACTTATTGGTATTAAACTCCATCTGCCACCTTTCAGCCCACTCTTTCGATCAGTCCAAATCCCTCTGCAGTCTCTGAAAACCCTCCTCACTATCCACAACTCCCCCTATTTTTGTATCATCCGCATATTTACTAATCCAATTTACCATTGACAGAGCCTCCTCAATTTCCTCCCCGACTTCCATCAAGGCCCTGGGGAAAAAACCTGTTGGGACCCGGAGACTTATCCACCTCAAAAGTTCCAACACCCCCTCTTTCCTAATCCCTGTTTTCCATAATTACCCTTTTTTCCTCACTTATTCTACACAATTCTAAATCCTTTTCTCTCGTGAATGCCGACAAGAAGAACGCATTTATCTCTCCCATTTCATTTGACTCCTCACAAATTTCTCCGCTCTGATTCTCGAAGGGACCAATTTTATTGTTCACTCTATTTTTGCTATTTACATATTTGTAAAAACCCTTCTGATTTACTTTCACCGTGTTCGCTATAGCCACCTCATACCTTCTTTTCACTTTCCTAATTTATTTCTTAAGATTCTTTTTACAATCCATCTATTTTCCAAGCATCTCGTCCATACCTTGCTTCCTGTATTTTATGTAGGTCTCCCTTTTATCTGGAACCAACTCTCTAATCTCCCATGAAACTATCAACTGAACCTACATTTATTTTCAAAATTAACTGTATTTGATTCCTTATAAATTTAGTAAATTCAGGATTTCTCAATAAAGAATTGAATCTCCAACGATAAACATTCTCCACTCTCTCTGAACCGGTACAGAATAACACAGAATGATCAGACAAAATCCTACTCTTATATTCGGCTTTAAAAACTCGCCCTTGTAATTCTGCTGAAACTAAAAATAAATCTATTCTAGAATAAGAATCGTGCTGAGGTGAATAACCCCCCTCAATTATACGGGAGTGACAAATGCCACAAAGTGGCCGACAACTTTGGAAGGGTTGATAGTCGAACCACCTGCACCCCCCCCCCCCCCCACCGAACAGAACAATCAAAAAATAAAACAAAGATCATTTCAAGTACAATATACGTCTTCCAAATCGTTAACCTGGTCATCATCAATTCCAATATCAATCAACTGTTGAGATTCTATCTCTCGCTTCCCATTCTTCCCTTTTGGAACCAAAACAAGCTGTTGAGGGAACTTTCCTTGCCCTAACCCCTGCTTATTATCAGGTAAAGAATTAGCAAATGAAAGAGCTTCCATCAGTGAAAAATCTGAGATTGAAAATCTCCATAAAAAATTTTAAGTACAGCAGGATACCGAAAAGCAAACTTATACCCTTTCTTCCATAAAACAGCTTTAGCTGAATTAAATTCTTTACGACGTTTAATTACAGCTGGACTCAAATCAGCATCGAAAAATACTCTGTTATTCTTAGTAAGTAAAGGGCCCTGATTACTTCTGGCATTAGAAACTGTTCTCTAACCTGATAGCACACAAAACAGAACTTGGAGCTTGACCAGGAAGCGGCTTCCTTCGTATTGCTCTGTGAGCTCTGCCCAGTTCCAGACCATTTGGGAAATATGCTGTTCCCAAAACCTCAGGAATCCACTTTTGAACAAAACTGAACCGAGTCCGGACCTTCAAAATCTGCCAGAAGACCAACCATTTTAACAGTATTCTTCCAACTCTAATTTTCCAAAACATCGATCTTCTTTAACAGATCACTTTTCTGAATCTCCCAACCAGTAAACGAATCCTCCATCTGCCCCATCCTTTCTTTACATTGGTCCACATCATCTTTACAATCAATAAATGCTTCTTCAATCTTCTTAAATTTATCCTGGTCCTTATCCACTGCTTTCAAACATTTTGCCACATCCATTTTAATAGAAGATATTTCTCCCTTCATTTCAGCAAATTGTTCCTTCATATCTGAAAATCCTTGACTCACTTGTACAGCCAAATTCTCCATTTGTTTAGACAAATCAGCAGGTGAAGTTGGATCTGAATGATGAAGATCAGACTAAGTTTAAAAGTCTGCCTCACCACAGGCCTCCCCTTACATACAACTGTCTTCTTCCATAGGTTTGCTCCTCTTCCAATCCTCCGCCGATACGGAGGTCGCCTCAACCTGACTACGGGTACGGTTGCTGGACTGAGGGAGGTCAGGTTACCCCCACCCCCCCCCCCCCACCGCAGCCTGGGCCATTTCAAGTGTAATGTGCATGTGCAAAGTTTTTCACATGCGCAGTTCTTTTTGGTCAGGAGATCGACGTTGGGCACCGGCACCATCTTGTGCAGCAATACGCGAGGACGTCGCCGGTGTAGTATACACCTTACCAGTGGACTGGCATTGTGGTCAGGGTTGAGTAGAAATCGACTCTGGAGGCTCCGTTTGCAAGGTAGGCCGAGATTCTTCAGTAATTGTTAACTGTTTAGTAGCCATTTTCTTTGCTGGTTGAGCTTTAGTTTTCTTCAACAATGTAATCAAGTTTTAAAAAGAAGTTTTAGATGAGTTTTGAATAGTTCTGCCAGGGGGAGGTGTCTTCCCACTTCTTCTCCCCACGCCATCATGTCACGCCAAGGCTGTCCAGCTCTATTTGCATTTGCTATTGAACCCTTGGCTCAGATGATTTGACAAGATAGCAATATTAAGGGTATTAAGGTGAAAGCAGACGAGTATAAATTTGTTTGAAGATGTTTTGATATATTTAACACAACTTTTGTTGTCTTTGGGGAGACTGCACGATAGATTGGAGTAGTACGGTGAAGTATCAGGTTATAAAATTAACTGGGAAAAGAATAAAATTATGCCTTTAGCTGAAGTGGATTATTCGCCTTGTAGGCATATTGTCAAATTTAAGGGGTCCGACTGGATTAAATATTTAGGTACAATAATAAACAGTAATTATAATCATTTATATGAACTGAATCACTTACCTTTACTGTCTAAAATTAAATATGATTTGAATCGGTGGTAAGATTTATCTGTAACATTAATAGGACATGTTAATTATGTTAAAATGAATATCTTTCCCCGCTCTCAATATCTTTTTCAATCTATCCCTTGCAAGATTCCTCAAACATCTTTTAAAGATTTGAATGCTTCGGTGGGGAGGTTTTTGTGGAAGGGTAAAATGGCGAGAGTGTCACTATAGAAATTAGCCTGGAAATATGCTTTAGGAGGTTTGCAACTTCCTCATTTTCAGAATTATTATGAATCGGCACAGTTGAAATTTGTTAATAGAATGTTCGAAGTGAATAAACCTTTGATATGAACTAATATTGAACTATCTCAGGTTGGCGAGAAGAAGATGGATGAGTTTATTTATAATCTGCCTGTGTTGAAACATTTAATGGAATTATGGACTAAACAAAATGAAATTATAAGTAAAATTTTGGCTAAAACTCCTTTGTTTCAAAATAAGCTTTTTCCTTTTACACTTCATCTTTTGAAGTTGTGGGAACAGAAAGAAATTAAATTGGTAGAAGATTGTTATGAAGCAGGATATTTTATTTTGTTTCAAAGAATGAAAGAGAAATAGGACATATCTTCAAATATTTTTTCTTATTCTCAAGTTAAAGCCTTATTGTTGGATAATTTTGCACGTACTTTATAGTTACCTAGACAGACTAAATTTGAAATTCTATATATCAGAGATGAATGCTTTATTGCAGAATAAAATGCTCAAGCCAGATGTTTATAAATCTAAATTAAAATGGGAAAAAGATTTGTCTAAATCTATTTCTCAAGATGATTGGATGACTTTATGTGAGGACAGTGTGTAAATGTAAGGTTCATTGTAATTTTCTTCAGTTATATTTAACTGCAGAGAAATTAAGAAAATATAAGTTCATTTCTTCTGATTTATGTTTCAGATGTCAAAAGGGAGTTGGTTCTTTCTTACATTCTCCTGGGTTATGCGAGACAGCGAGACCTTTTTGGTAAGGAACCTTTAGAAGGTATTTTCAAATTTAAAATTCCATTTGATCCTTTGGTATTTTTATTGGGTTATATTAAAAAATTGAGCTTGGAGTTAAAATTGAATAAATTTCAAATTGCTTTTCTGAGATTAGCTGTGGCTAGGAAATGTTTGGCAATTACTTGATTTAAGTATTCAACGATGACATTTGGAGATGAAATCTTGTATCCCGTTGGAAAAGATAACATATAATTTACATAATAATTATTCTTTTTTTGTTAAAACCTGGAGCCCGTATTTGGATTATATGCGGTTGAATCGTAAATTTTTTCCCCCCACACATTGGTGGTGGTGCCCCGAACCATGGCAGATAATTGATGGGTGTTGTGTTAAATGGACTCCCTTTCTTGCTTTCTTCTTTTTCTTTCTTTTGGGGTAGTTAGAGGGGAGTTGGGAGGGTGGGGTGGGTTAGGGTAGGGGGTGTGGGATTGTGAAGGGTAAAAATGTTATGGACTTGTTTGTATTTTTATTGTATGATTTATTATGATTATCAAATAATAATTTCAAAAAAAAAGAAACTGGCTGGAGGGGTACCAGGTATCGGAACAGGGACGCAAGGGGGTGCCAAGAACGCTGAAGGGTTCCTGACCGTGTCGGAGGTTAAGATCTTGAGCTCGGGTTGTCGACAGTTTGGACTGTGGGGGGGGGATGCAGAAACGCTGGAGGAGAATCTACGGGCACTCAGTGACTCTAGTGGGGGGGGGTACTCTCTTTTGCTTCTCTTTCGCCAAGTCTGACTCCGAGTGAGGCCTAGGTAATTCCTGCCTGTGGTGAATCTGTCAGCCTTGCAGCAGGCGAAAATAAATTTCATGTAATAGGACAGTGTTTTATTACTATGGTCATAAATTCAATCTTGATCTTGGAGGAAATCAGCCGGACTTTTCAGCGTCCATAGGAGACAAAGATATACTGCCGACATTTCAGGTCTGAGCCCTTTGTCCTTGAAAAATATATCTGGTTTCCTATGGACGGTGAAAGACCGGATGGGTTCCTCCAGCATTTGCATGTGTTTTCACTACGATCACAGCGTCCGCAGACTTTGGTGTTTCAAGGAGTGTGGAAGAAATGAAAATGGGATGTGTTTGATGGTTCATATGGATGCAGAAAGCCTAAGAGACAATGTCGCTGTCATGGAGACCTCAGACATCTTCAATGTCTCGGGGAACAAACATCTCCAATCAACTCACCTGAACTAACAACCCCCCAATGCCTGTACTTCCTCACAAGACTGAGGACATTCATCATGTTTACCCTCCAACCCTCAGCAACATCTACACCAGTGGTTCTTATCCTTTTCCTTTCCACTTGAAGTAATCCCTTTGCCAAACACTGAAAACCCCTGTTTTAATCGTCCCTCATGGATTCGTTATGTGCACAGTTTCAGAACTCCAGAGGAAATGGGCCAATGACCATTTTCTCAAGCCAAATATTTCAGTAACAATTGGGGCTAGAGCAGCGATTCTCAACCTTCCCTTTCCACCCCCATCCCACCTTAAGCGACCCATTACTAATCACAGAGCACCAATGGCGCAGGGATTACTTAAAGTGGGATGTGAGTGGAAATGAAAAGGTTGAGAGCCAGTGATCTACAGGCGCCCCATTGAGAGCAGACTTGCTGGGTGCATCATGGCGTGGGATGGGAGCTGCTCCACTCAAGGTCAGGAGAAGGTGGTGAATGCAGCTCAGAGCATCATGCAAACCTCCCTCCCCTCAACACCTCCCACTGCCCGGGAAAGGCAGCCGACACACATCGTAACCCAGACACACTCTCTTCTCACCCCTCCCATCAGGGAGAACGCCCCAGAGTGTGAAAGCACGCACCTACAGGCTTAAAGACAGTTCCTTCCCCACAGTCATCAGGCTCCTGAATGTGCCCCACAACAGTGCTCCCATGCCACCCTGGCTTGGTGCTGATCGATCTTTTTCACTTTTACACTACCTGTAATTGTGGTCTTCACTTTATACACCTGTATGTATGTTGGGCTTCTGGACTGCTTGTGAAAGGACCCTTCTCTCTGCAGAAGGTCATGCACTGGACAATAAACTTGAAATTGACTGCTTAGCTTTACTGAGTAAGGGGAAACACGAAGGGGGAACCTCTTCACACAGAGAGTGGCAGGGGTATGGAATGAGCTGCCAGCTGAAGTGGCGAATGCTGGCTCAATGTTCACATTTAAGAAGAACTTAGACAGGTACGTGGATGGAAGGGGTATAGAGGGCTACAGCCCAGATGCAGGTCAATGGGACCAGGCAGAATAATACCTCGGCACAAACTAAATGGGCCGTAGGGCCTGTTTCTGTGCTGTAGTGTTCTATGGCTCTAGAGCTGGATAAATCTGTGACTCTTAACATTAAAGCATCAAAACAGAATTCAGAGCTAGATATGGGAAGTTCACATCCACAGAACAGTTTCAGTTGTTTGCAAGGCAGAATCGTGGGCAAAGACCAGTCGACTCTCTGTGAAGATCTATCCTGAGGCCTCTGTCGATGCCATCATGAAGAAGGTTCGCCAGCAGCTGTACTTCGTGAGGAGATTTAGGAGATTCAGTACGTCACCCAAGACTCTCACAAATTTCTACAGGTGGAGAGCATTCTGACTGGTTGCAACACTGACCAGTGTGGAGGGGCCAATGCACAGGACAAGAAAAGGCTTCAGAAGGCTGAGCTTGGCCAGCGCCATCACGGGCATCAGTCTTCACCCCATCAAGGACGTCTACATAAGGTGTCAAATCTAGAAAGCAGCCTCTATCCTCAAGGACCCCCCACCACCCAGGTCCAGGATCCTGAGGACAAGCACTCAACATCTAAAAACAGCTTATTCCCCTCCAACGGACAGCACATCACTATCTCTTCTTTTACAATAATCATTTTCTCTTGTAAGCCTTGTATTTACGGAATTGTAATTTTGCACCTTGTTCCAGCACAATACCACAGCCGCAAAACAACAAATTTCACGACACATAAATAAACCTGATGCTCATATCCATATTAATGCTGAGAGTGGTGGGGGGTGTGGAACGAGCTGCCAGCTGAGATGTGAACGTGGGCTCAAATTTAACATTTAAGAAGAATTTGGACAGGTACATGGATGGGAGGGATATGGAGGGCTAGAGCCCAGATGCAGGTCAATGAGACTAGTCGGAATAACAGTTCACCACAAACTAGATAAGCTGAAGGCTCATTTTCTATGGTTCCCACAACTCTAAAGTTGCAGGAGAATTCGGAAGCTAAATTTGGGAAGTTCAAAACCACACAACCAGTTTCAGAAGCGAGATGAAGACCAACCGAGGGCCAACTCTGTAGACCAGGAGGAGTTCACCTATTGTCCTTCCAATGGGCCACACATGACCTCTACAATGGACATGCGCAAAAGGTCCATGTCTGAGATGTGAAGGACCAGGGGGCAGAGTAACAAAGGATGTTCTGATTGTCATCATCTGGAGCAGATTTAGGAGGAGGAGAGAGCACACACAAAACTACAGATCAGTTCACACAGAAAATGAGAAGATACTGAATTTATAACCATATAACAATTCCAGTACAGAAACAGGCCATCTTGGCCCTTCAAGTCCACGCCGATTTTTCCTTCAATTTCAAAATGGACCCTGGTGCCACTACTTCTCCCGGAAACTCATTCCACGCTCCCACCATCTCTCTGAGTGAAGAAGTTCCCCCTCATGTTACTTCTAAACTTTTGCCCCTTAACTCATGACCTCTTGTTTCAATCTCTCCTACCCTCAAGGGAAAAAGCCAATCCACATCAACTCTAACTATCCCCCTCATAATCTTAAATACCTCGATCAAATCTCCCCCCCCTCCACATTTCAACCTTCTACGCTCTGAGGAATAAAGACCTAATCTGCTCAATCTTTCTTTCTAATCTAGATTCTGAAACCCAGTTAACATTTTCATAAAACTTCTCTGCACCCTCTCTACCTTGTGGATATTCATCCTATAATTCAGTGACCAAAACTGCATACAGTACTCTAGATTTGGAAGCTAAAATTAATAAAAAGGTTAGAGGGAAATCGTGCTGGAGGGATTTTTGTTGAGGTCATGTTGAAGGAGAAGAGGATCTGGGCTAAATAGTTGGCAGGCGCACTTCGATATAGTCAAATAAAGGATAAACATGAGGAGCGTCGGGTGGCCTGGTTGGCATAGCGGTTAGCGCCACGCTATTACAGTGCCAGCAATCAGGAGTGGAGTTCAAATCCCGCGCTGTTTGTAAGGAGTTTGTACGTTCTCCCTGTGTCCGCGTGGGTTTTCCCCGGTGGCTCCGGTCTCCTCCAACCATTCAAAAATGCAACAGGGGCTGAAGGTCAATTGGGTGTAAATTGGGCAGCACTGACTTGTGGGCTGAAATGGCCTGTTACCATGCTGTACTTCTACATTTAATTTGACAGCTCTTGGCCTAAATTCCTCATTGGAATTTAGCAGAAATGGGGGTGGGGGTGGGGGTGGGGGTGGGGAATCTCATTGAAACATTTCGAATGTTGAAAGGCATGGACAGAGTAGATGTAGAAAGGTTGTTCCCCATGGTGGGAGAATCCAGGACAAGAGGGAACAACTTCAGGATTGAAGGGCATCCACTTCGAATAGAGACTCGTAGGAGTATCTTTATCCAGAGGGTGGTGAATCTGTGGAATTTGTTGCCACTTGCGGTTGCGGAGGCCAGGTCATTGGGTGTATTTAAGGCAGAGATTGATAGGTTCAGGATTTTCCAGGGTTATGGGGAGAAGGCCAAGCAGTGGGATTGAGTGGGAGAATGGATTAACTCGTGATTGAATGGCGGGGCAGACTCGATGGGCTGAATAACCTATTTCAGCTCCTGAGTCTTATAGCCTTTAATTAATCAAAATGGGAGCATAGGGCAGTGGGGTATTGTGTCGTGCTGCAGCCAGAACATGAAAACAAGTGATTTTTCCGTTTGTACAGAGGTCAGCGCTAAGCCCCTGGAAGGGGAAATTGTAATGCTGAACTGTCGTTCAGATGGGGATACGGATAGGAAAGCTCAGAGTGATATGGGCCAAAAGCAAATACGATTTGCTCATGTAGGTAGTTTGGTCAGCATGGATGAGTTGGGCCAAAGGGCCTGTTCATCTCTACGACTTTACTTTTCCCTCAAAGTGACACTGCAAGGGTGGACGAGTTGACACATTTCAGCAATGGGTCTCGGGAACTCCTGTTATGACTCTGTCCTCACCGTGAACTACTCCAGAACCACTAAAAGAGATGGAGTGGGTGTGAGAGGAGAGAGAGCACAGGGTTACAGAGATGGAGTGGGTGTGAGAGGAGAGAGAGAGCGAGCTCACGGGGTTACAGAGATGGAGTGGGTGTGAGAGGAGAGAGAGAGAGAATGGGGTTACAGAGATGGAGTGGGTGTGAGAGGAGAGAGAATGGGGTTACAGAGATGGAGTGGGTGTGAGAGGAGAGAGAGAGAATGGGGTTATAGAGATGGAGTGGGTGTGAGAGGAGAGAGAGAGCTCACGGGGTTAGAGATGGAGTGGGTGTGAGAGGAGAGAGAGCACGGGGTTACAGAGATGGAGTGGGTGTGAGAGGAGAGAGCACGGGGTTACAGAGATGGAGTGGGTGTGAGAGGAGAGAGAGAGCACAGGGTTACAGAGATGAAGTGGGTGTGAGAGGAGAGAGATCGCGGGGTTACAGAGATGGAGTGGGTGTAAAAGGAGAGAGAGAGATCACGGGGTTACAGAGATGGAGTGGGTGTGAGAGGAGAGAGCTCACGGGGTTACAGAGATGGAGTGGGTGTGAGGAGAGAGAGAGAGAGAGAATGGGGTTACAGACATGGAGTGGGTGTGAGAGGAGAGAGAGAGAGAGAGAATGGGGTTACAGAGATGGAGTGGGTGTGAGAGGAGAGAGAGAGCTCACGGGGTTAGAGATGGAGTGGGTGTGAGAGGAGAGAGATCACGGGGTTACAGAGATGGAGTGGGTGTGTGAGGAGAGAGCACGGGGTTACAGAGATGGAGTGGGTGTGAGAGGAGAAAGAGAGGAGCACAGGGTTACAGAGATGAAGTGGGTGTGAGAGGAGAGAGATCACGGGGTTACAGAGATGAAGTGGGTGTGAGAGGAGAGAGAGAAAGCACAGGGTTAGAGAGATGAAGTGGGTGTGAGAGGAGAGAGATCACGGGGTTACAGAGATGGAGTGGGTGTGAAAGGAGAGAGAGAGAGCACGGGGTTACAGAGATGGAGTGGGTGTGAGAGGAGAGAGAGAGCACAGGGTTACAGAGATGGAGTGGGTGTGAGAGGAGAGAGCGAGATCACAGGGTTACAGAGATGGAGTGGGTGTGAGAGGAGAGAGCGAGATCACAGGGTTACAGAGATGGAGGGAGAGAGAGCACGGGGTTACAGAGATGGAGTGGGTGTGAGAGGAGAGAGTGAGCGAGCACGGGGTTACAGAGATGGAGTGGGTGTGAGAGGAGAGAGAGAGCTCACGGAGTTACAGAGAATGGAATGGGTGGGAGAGGAGAGAGAGCACGGGGTTACAGAGATGGAGTGGGTGTGAAAGGAGAGAAAGCACACCAGGTTACAAAGATGGAATGAGTGTGAGTGGATGTGTGAGAAAGAGAAAAGAAAACAAGACAGGAAGGGATAGAATGTACGAGAGCAGTGGAATTCCTCCTTGCAGTAGCCACAGGTACGGAAAATGCACGGCCTCCAACAGTGCAAATTCCATTCCATGAGACTCACATTTGCCTAAATATAAAAGGATAGACAAATAAATATTCACAGTTTCAGTCATTACAGACGATCTTTGGTGGTTCTGGAGTAGTTCACTGTGAGGACAGAGTCACAGCAGGAGGATTCTGGAGTTAGAACATAGATCCGTACAGCTGACATTTGACCACGATGTGCAGGGATGGAGGGGCCTTTAAAAGGCAGATAATCCAGCAGTGGAAAGAGCTGCCAGTGGGCATACAGACCTCCAGAACTAAGAGGAATAGAATTTGGCAAAAGTTAATGCTAAGTTTTATTCCATTCACAACATGACATGCTTATGGGCAAGAGCAGAGCACAAAACATTCCAGCAAAACATTCCAACAAAACATTCCATCATGGGCCCTTTGGCCCATGATGTTCACAAGAAAAAGGAATAGAAGTAGGCCTTTCGGCCCATCAAGTCTGCTCTGCAACTTCTCTACCTTGTGGATATCCTTCCTATAATTCGGTGACCAAAACTGCATACAGTACTCTAGATTTGGAAGCTAAAATTAATAAAAGGTTAGAGGGAAATCGTGCTGGAGGGATTTTTTTTTAGGTCATGTTGAAGGAGAAGAGGATCTGGGCTAAATAGTTGGCAGGCGCACTTCGATATAGTCAAATAAAGGATAAACATGAGGAGCGTCGGGAGGCCTGGTTGGCATAGCGGTTAGCGCCACGCTATTACAGTGCCAGCAATCAGGAGTGGAGTTCAAATCCCGCGCTGTTTGTACAAGGAGTTTGTACGCATCTAGTTCCAATTTCCGACCTTTTCCCCATATCCCCTTGATCCCCTGACGAATTAGATAGCTTCCACCACAGGAAACATCTTATTCACATCGACTCTGCCCAATACTTTCAGCCCACCTATGTAAGCCTTCTCAACAATCTAATCCTTCTCTACTTCACACACATAACCCACGATTTTTCATACATCCATGTACCAAAGCCCCTAATGCACCAGCCTCCACCACCACCCCCAGCAATGCATTCCAGCACCCACACTCTCTGTGTAAAAAATAACTTAACCCTGACATCTCCCCTAAACTTCCCTCCACTTTGAACAGATGTCCTCTGATACACACTGTTATCACCCTGGGAAAAAGAAGCTGGCTGTCCACCCTATCTAAACCCCTCATCACCTCCATTAGGTCACCTCTCACCCTTTGTGGCTCCAAGAGAGAGAAGCCCAGCTCTGTCAAACACTCTTTGCGTGATCGCGCAAACTGCATGGATTCAGAGGCGTCTGGACCCAATGCGGGAAGTGGGAGTAAAGCAGGTGGGAAAGTTGTTTGGTCGCAGACGAGCTGGGCTGTTGCTCCGCCGATTTCCAGAATGTTCCAATTCTGATCTGGTGTCAAGTGGCTTTCCAGAGGAGCAATCAAATTTCTTTTTGGTTGCTGGTGAGTTTTGAAGGCCGTGGAATAATTACTTCTCTGAAGTATGTTGGAGGCTGGAGTTAGAATGAGATGGCATGAAGCAGTTCAGACTTGTATCCCTCTGTTATCACCCAGGTGTGATGCCTTATCTTCCTCAGCTGATGCCAATCTATTGCTGCAAACAAGTTAGACCAGTGGTTCTCAACCTTTTTTTACCCCCCCCCCCCCATTCCATACCATCTTAATTAACACCTTATTAACCACAGAGCACCTAGAAACATAGAACACTGGAGCACAGAAACAGGCCCCTTTGGCCCTTCTAGTCTGTGCCAACATTTTTTTTTGCCTTGTCCCACTGACCTGCAATCAGTCCATAGCCTCCATACCCCTCCCATCCAGGTGCCTGTCCAAATTCATCTTACATGTTAACATTGAGCTCACATTCAACACCTTCTCTGGCAGCTCTTTCCACACTCCCCACCACTCTCTATGTGAAGAAGTTTCCCATCATGTTCCCCTAAACTTTTCCCCTTTCACCCTTAACCCATGTCCTCTGGTTTGTATCTACATTTACTCTGTCAATCCCTCAATTTTAAACACCTCTTTCAAATCTCCCCTCATATCCTCTACACTCCAGGGAATAAAGTCCTAACCTGTTGAACTTTTCCCTGTAACTCAGTTCCTGAAGTCGGGCAACAAACTAGTAAATCTTCTCCACACTCTTTCTATCTTATTGATATCTTTTTTTGGTGACCAAAACTGCACAATGCTCCAATTTGGCCTCACCGATGTCTATACAACTTTATCATAACATCCCAACCCCCTGTACACGATACTTTGATTTATGAAGGCCAATATGCCAAATGCTCTCATTACAACCCTGTGATGCCACTTTCGGGGAATTATGTATCTCTATTCCCAGATCCCTCTATTCTACCGCACCCCTCAGTGCCCGACCATTCACCGTGTACGGCCTTTCTTGGTTTGTCCTTCCAAAATGCAACACCTCACACTTGTCTGCACTAAATTCCATCTGCCATTTCTCAGCCCATTTTCCAGTTGGTCCAGATGCCGTAGGTGGTCTGTGGTTAGTAAGGATTACTTAAGGTGATATGTGAATGGCAAAAAAAAAACTGAGAACCAATGGGTGAGACCACGTTTTTCAACATTTCCATCCAATGGTTAAATACTCCAAATGCTTCACCCCTGAAACTCATTCCAGGCTCCCACCACTGTGTTTAAAGAAAAGCTTACCCCCTGACATATACCCTATAACATGCCTACCCTCACATAAAACAGATGTCTTCTCCTATTCACTACGAGAAAAAGGGTGCTGGCTGTCCACCCTAACAATGTTTCTCATAATCGCATACACCTTTCGATGGAGAAAGATCGTTTCCCATGGGTGGGAGAGTGTAGTACAAGAGGGTACAACTTCAGGATTGAAGGGTGTCTGCTTTGAATGGAGATGCTAATGAATTACTTCAGTCAATCTGTGGAATTTGTTGCCACAGGCAGTTGTGGAGGCTAAGTGTATTTATCCAGAACATCAAAATTATGGGGAGAAGGCACAGGCAGTGGGGCTGAGTGGGGAAATGGATCAGCTCATGATTGAATGACGGAGCAGACTCAATGGGCTCAATGGCCTATTTCTGCTCGTGTCTTATGAAGTCGTCTCTCATCCTTTATTGCTCCAAAATGAAAAGCCCTAGCTCTGTTAACCTTGTTTCATAAGAAATGTTCTCCAATCCAGGCATCATCCTGGTGAATCTCCTCTGCACCCTCTCCATCACTTCCACATCCTTCCTGTAATGAGGTGACCAGAATTGAACACGTGTGGTCTCACCAGAGTTTTATAGAGCTGCAACGTGACTTCACAGAGGGGGTGAGGGCAGAGGGAGGGGACACAATGAGGGAGATGTCCCACCTCTGTTGCAGACTCACCTCCCCATTCATCATCTTCAGCTTTGAGATCTCCTCTCGGTATCGCTGCTGCTCAGATTCTCCCGTCTCAGGTTCAAGAGGTGGACTGAGAGGAAGCATAGAACGGTGGGTCAGATCCAGGGTTTCCCCAACCCAAATCTACCCTCCCATCAACAAACCAAATGCTGGCTGCCAGCTTATTCCTCCGGTCTCCTCCCTTCCCGCTCTCCAACTTGCAGCATGTTTCCTGCCCTCCCATAGATGCCCCGTTGAAACAGACACTATAACATTAAGAACATTCCAGCGCAACACAGGCCCTTCAGCAAAAAACTAACCCTCCCTACCCCATAACCCTTTCATCCTTGTGCTTGTCAGAGACTCTTAAATGCCCTTATTGTTCCAGCCTCTGGCAAAACATTCCAGCCACTCACAATTCTGCATGCAAAAAAAAATCTTCCCCTGATGTCTCCCCCAAACCTCCTTCCCTTCACTTTAAACAAATATCCTCTGGTATTTAATTCTCCCACACTGGGAAACAGGCACTGGCTGTCTACCTATGCCTCTCCTAATCCTGTAGACCAGTGGTTCTCGACTTTTTTTCTTCCACGCACATCCCACTTTAAGTATCCCTGTGCCATTGGTGCTCTGTGATCAGTAAGGGATTGCTTAAGGTGGGATGTGAGTGGGAAGGGAAGGTTGAGAATCACTGTTCTAGACCCAATTGTTACTGAAATATTTGGCTTGAGAAAAATGGTCATTGGCCCATTTCCTTTGGAGTTCTGAAACCGTGCACATAACGAGTCAATTGGGGACAATTAAAACAGGGGTTTTCAAACTTTTTCTTCCCACCCACATCCCATCGTAAGCAATCCCATACTAATCACAACACCAATGACATAGGGTTGAGAACCACTGCTGTTGACCTCTAAGTCTCCAATCACCCTTGTACACTCTAATAAAGAGAAAAGTCCCAGCTCTGCCAACCTTGCCTCATAAGATCCATTTTCCAATCCAGGCAACATCGTGGTAAATCTTCTCTGCACCCTCTCCATAGCTTCCACATCCTTCCTGTAATGAGGTGACTAGAACAGAATATATTCTAAAGGCGGTCTCATCTGAGACCCGCGGAGCTGTAACATTACCTCACGACTCCTGAACTCAATCTTCTGACTAACGATGCCCAGCCTTGAGAGATCTATGAATTTGGACCCCAGGTCCCTCTATTCTAGCATTGACCTTGCACTCTGCCTTCAAGTTTGATCTTCCAAAATGCATAACCTCACACCTATCCGGATTGAACTCTATTTGCTACTTTTCTGCCCAACTCTGCATCCTGTCTCTATCCTGTTGTAACCTCCAACAACCTTCAGCTCTATCCACAACTCCTCCATCCTTCATGACCCATCTTTCTACATCCAGGTCATTAAAAAAAATCACAGACAGCAGGGGTCCCAGAACATATCCCTGCGGCCCCTCCACTAGTCTCCGACCTGCATGCATAATACTTTCCTTCCACTACTACTCTCTGCTTTCTACAGGCAAGCTAATTCTGAATCCACAGAGCCAAGTTACCTCTGATCCCATGCCTCCATGATTTTCTGAACGAGTCTCTCAAGGGGGACCATGTCAAATGTCTTCCTAAAATCCACATAGACCACATCTACCACCACTACCCTCATCAATTTATTTTGTTACCCCCCTCAAAAAAAACTCAATTAGATTTGTAAGGCACAGCCTTCCCTTCACAAAGCCCTGCTGGTTATCCCTGAGAAGAAGGTGCTTCTCAAAGTCCTTGTAAATCCAATCCTTAAGAATCCTCGCCAATACTTTTCGCACCACTGATACAAGACACACCAGTCTATAATTTCCAAGATACTCTCCATTACTTTTTAATCAAGGGGACCACATTTGCCTTTCACCAATCCTCCGGCACCTCCCCTTGTTGCCAAGGATGCAAAAATCATTGCCAATGCCTCTCTCTCCTTTTCCATCGCAATCTGGGCATATCGCGAACGGCCAGGGTATTTATCAATCTTAATGTTTTGAAGAATGGTTGGCATTGGGGTGGCGCGGTTGGCAAGGCAGTTAGCGCAACGATCGGGACCGGTGTTCAAATCCTGCAACTGTCTGTACGAATAGTTCTCCCCGTGTCTGCGTGGGTCTTTCCCTGGGTTCTCTGTCCTTCCTCCCACCATTCCAAACGTACCAGGGATGTTGGTTAATTGGGTACAAATTAGGCGACGTGGACTCGTGAGCCGAAATAGCCTGTTACCATGCTGCTATGTCTAAATTTAAATTTAACACTTCCTCTTTCTGAATTATAACATGATCCAGCATAGAAGTCTGCTCTTTTTCCAACCTCACCTTGACCTTGGTCCTTTTCTCTGGTGAATACCAAAGTATTCATTTAGGGCCTCCCCAACCCTTCTCGGCCTCCAGCCCACATGTTGTCTCCTTTATCCTTTAGCGGCCCCACCTTACCATCCTCCATTCTTAACACAAGTATAAAAACACCTTCTTTAATCACACTTGCCAAAGCCTTCATGCCCCCTACTAGGTCTCCCAAGTCCCTTTTTTAAAAAAACAGACGTACACGTTTACTTCTAGCCCACAAGCCCGTGCCACCCAATTGCCCAGTATGTTTCGAAGGACGGGAGGAAACCAGAGCACCTGTAGGAAGCCCACGCAGATACAA